>NC_085002.1:7577946-7637946 GCF_963854185.1 Sardina pilchardus | reverse complement strand
CACATATTCACATTTCTGAATGTATCTCACCCTCTCTCTTTCTCTCTGTCTCTCTCTCTCTCTTCCTCCATCTCTCCCTCTCTTTGTTGTCTCTTCTCCTCCTCTGTCCACCTCAGCAACAGGAGCAGGACCCCACTAACCTGTACATCTCTAACCTGCCCGTGTCCATGGACGAGCAGGAGTTGGAGGCCATGCTCAAGTCCTTCGGACAGGTCATCTCCACGCGGATCCTGCGCGACGCCAACGGCACCAGCCGTGGAGTGGGTTTTGCCAGGTGAGGCCAAGGGCTTGCAGTTGGTCCTCCCTACCACTAGTTGGAGTCAGTAGTAAATTACTGTTCTCGAATGGCTTTTGCAGTGCTGTTCTCAGAGCTGTTGTTTCGAGATGATTGTGATGAGAATGCTAATGATATGGGAAATTATGCAGGGTTGATTATGGGACATTAAACTGAAGAAACTCGCATTGAATTCAATATTGTTCTTCGTGTAGGATGATAACAAAAAACAAACCAGAGAGAGAGAGAGTAAATAAAACCAAACCAAACCAAACATATTGTGTAAAATATAATATGTTGAAGTCAGTATACTTTTCCTCATGGCTTGTTTGGTGGTTGGTGTGTAAGAACCATTTCTTGACCAAGAAGACTTGACTTGCACAATAAAAATGTAAAATGTGTTCTCTGGACGTTTTTTTGTCTGTGTTCCAGGATGGAGTCAACAGAAAAATGTGAGGCCATTATTCAGCATTTTAATGGCAAATACATCAAAACTCCTCCCGGAGTACCAGGTGAGACTTGAGATGTTCTCACACCTCCACCAAACATGGGCCTCTCATCATGAACTGCTTCTTTTGGCTCACTTGTGAATTTAGACTCTCACTTGCTTGAAGCTAGGTTTGTTATGATCATCTGCAGTATATACAGTATGTATACTGTTTTAACACTATGACCACATAAAAAAGGATTTGTATTAGAAATATATATGTTTTAAAATAGAAATTAACTCTAACATTATAGCAGAAATATTTATTATTTTCTTAGAACTGGGTCTTGGAAAAAAATGCAGAAAATGTGTATCAAGAAACAGTCCATGCAATCCATGAAAAATATCCGATGTTGTTATTGGTCTGCAGTTCCATTCAGTTTTTCAATGTCTGTGTCTGGCACTTAAACTCCTACTTCTCTGCATAAGTAACAGCGAGTTCTTTGTCATGATTTGATTTGTGGTCAAACTACCATTATGTAACAGTCTGTATAGGAGACAGTGAAGTATCTGTCCCGCTGATTCGTGAAGCTAAGCTTGAAAGGCAGTCAATGGCTGTTTTTGCAGACCTACAAACTTGAATGCATTTTTCCCTTTACATTCTAAGGTCATCTTCAGCCTGCTGAATAATTTCAATTCTGTCTTCATGAATGCCTTGTTTCTTTAAATGGTCTGAAAGCCGTGCGTGTCTCGAGGCCCTTGTAGAAACTTGCAAAGACAGCATTTATTTTCTCTTCGCAACTCAGCTGCTTGGTTGAATTTTATAATATTTCCATCTGCGTCTTAATAAATGAGCTGTGCTAATGCAGTTGATTGTTTTAAAAGGCTTTTTTATTATCCTTTTTTCTGTGGTCAACTGCAACTTTGTTGTTACCTGTTATCTATCTGTATGGTAATGAAATGGATGTGTGCCTACCTACTAACCAATTTCAAACAAATGTTCTGCAAGTCTTTATTCTCAACTAGAACATTTCCGTGTGTTTCTCCCACAATTCATTTCACCGTTCTCTCCACTTAGTACCCACGGAACCCTTGCTGTGCAAGTTTGCAGACGGGGGACAGAAAAAGCGGCAGAACCAGGGGAAGTACCTGCAGAATGGGCGACCCTGGGCAAGAGAGAATGAAGCGGTGAGCAGGGGGCAATCTGGGACATTGGCAGCCTTACTTCTATATCTTTTATTTCAGATTATAGAAGATTAGTTTTTTACAATCACTTTGCTACTATTTTCAGAACCTTGATGTCATTTTTCACAACTCTAGGCACAAAACTCACAACCAATGATCAAAATGCACATTTTTCAAAACTCTAACCCTTTTCTCAATTGATTGGATACAATACACATACAACTTAGATCATTTTTTCATTCAACAAAACTCACATGTTCAATATGATACAACTTAACATCAAAGTACTACTATTTCAAAAGGCAATTCACACATTACATTTCAAATGAGCGTCTATTAATTTCCTTACAATGATCTAACTATCAATTGATACAACTGCTCAAAATGATAAGTAACTGTTGCATTACTCTTATGCAGTTGTATGGAAACATGAAACAGACACACAATCTTCCATGTTTACTGCAAATGAAAGTTTCAAGATACTGTAACGAGATTCACTGTCACCAATTAGCATGGAGCATGAACCAATTAGACTACAATATCCATGGATGTAGCCTAATATCAGGCTGTTTTCATCAGGCTGTCTTTTCTTTTCTATTTCATAGCTAATTATTTTTACTTTAATTCAAATAAACTATGTTGTGATTGTACTGTAGTGTTTTGCATCAATATATTACAAACTTTGATCAATGATTCCACTGTGTCTGTAGTATTCTCTCTACTACTGCAGTACTTTTACAGAGATGTGTTTACTGCACTGTTCCTGTAGTACCATAATGAAACCTGTATCACCTATTTTGTTCTACAATATCTAATGATTGTACGAACAATGACACAATGAAACTATCGGTTGCTTGTGTGCGGGTGATTTATAGTTATGTTTCAGTGGTATTTCACAGTAAATTTGTTTTTTGAACCAATGATTGTGCGATTGCAAGATTTCTTTGAAGATGTGAATGTACAATCCAATGTTTTGAACATTAGAGGGCCTGTGTTACAAGTGATAACCGTTTTGAGTTTTGTGTCTAGAGTTTTGAACAATGACATCAAGGTTCTGAAAATAGTAGCAAAGTGATTGTAAAAAACTGTAAGATTATTGGAACTGCAATGGGAAATTAGCTAGTTACTAAATCCGGTACAAAGCAGCTGCTCTGTTTATGTGATTATGGTCCCTGAACATTTATTTTGATAAAGTAAACTAAATGAAACGTCTGCAGGTGTAGAATGAGATGGCAAAGCTGACAATGCTATAGGCTAGATGTTGTTTGAAAGAACTCAAGAGCACAAACTGCGAGGGTCTGGAACACACCAATAGATCTGTGGCATAGGCTTTGAGTTTGGCAGAAAAACAAGAATGTTAACTTGCTTTTAACTAATTGCATTCATTCCAGAATGCACAATTGAAAGACTTGTCCATACGAGTATCGCACTTTGACTCTTTCCCTCCAACACTGTTGTACTGTACAGGCAAAAGCTTGTTCAGACTGTCACTATAACTCACTTACTTTTACTCCATACCTGTACAAATATTCTGTCTAAACTGACAGCGCTACTGTACTGTGTGCACCTACTGTAGCCTGGAGTTGATCCTCTCGCTGTGAACTCAAATGACCTTTTGTTCTGCAGGGCGGGATGACGCTGACGTATGACCCTACGGCCTTACAGAATGGGTAAGTGTGATCAGAAACCTCCTCAGACACAGGCCTGCCCCAGACACTTGCACAACACCCATTGGCCCCAGGGCTACTCGGCGAATGAGGAACACCTGGTGGTGACGCACGGTATTGCTGCTGTGGCGGTGCAAGCATGTCAACTCTAGTCTATGCCAAGTCACGCGAAGCTACAGCCACGGGTCTGAATGGGGGTTTTCTATGTGAAGGACATTCAATAGATTTCAGGCCAAACATGGCCTCAGACACATGTATATCATGTGTGTACATATGGCCTGAAAAAAGGTGTGCCTAGATTGTGCTGACGAAAAATGGACTTGATAATGACAATCTAACTCTTAGGGCCTTATAAACATACCGTGTCCTTTAATGGTGTAAACACTGTTAAAACATAAAAACATTCATTCTGATGTGTACAGGACCTCAAAATTGTCACCAAACAAACTCATAAAGAAAGCAAACCATTATATGTGATTTGTGGCAAAATAATAAGCATTAGTACACGGATTCATGTTTTTTTTTTTTTATTATACCACCAAAGGAAAGGTAATGTGAGGCAGGAAATTTGAGCACTGTGATTCATTTATGTGCCCTAATAGAAGAAGGCCACTTAATAAGAAAATTGATAAGGAAATAACAGTGTGTCTCTCTCTCTTTCTGTGTGTGTAGGTTTTACTCACCTCCTTACAGCATTGCACCAAACCGAATGATTGCTCAGACCTCTCTGTCTCCGTATATGCACTCTCCTGTCTCATCTTACCAGGTTAGTACACACACACACACACACACACACACACACACACACACACACACACACACACACACAAATACAATCGCAACTAAACAAAACCATCTCATTCAAGTTTGTGCCGGTTGACATTTTGGTTTTTGCCACCGCAATTCATCTCCTTTGGAGAAAACGACGGGTCAGGTCAGTCTTAGTTAAGCCAGGATGTTCTTCTGGCGGAGTCGCTCACAGACTGCGAGAGGTGAGGATTCTGCACTGCAGTGGTGGCTGCGCCGCTAAAATTATACCCAAGGTTACGTTTCAGTGTCCATTTCAAGGGCGCCTCCATTCTGATCAGGTGCATGGAAGGGATAGTGCACCTGCAGCAGGTTGTCTCTTTGTGTGTGTCAGTGTGTGTGTGTGTGTGTGTGTGAAAAAGAGAGAGGGAGAGAGAGAGAGGGGGAGATAGAGAATAAGAGAGAGAGAGAGCTAGTGTGTGTGTGTGTGTGTGTGTGTGTGTGTGTGTGTGTGTGTGTGTGGTGTGTGTGTGTGTGTGTGGTGTGTGTGTGTGTGTGTGTGTGTGTGTGTGTGTGTGTGTGTGTGTGTGTGTGTGTGTGTGTGTGTGTTTTAAGGCGAATGGAAAGGTGTGTCTCTGGATGAAGTTTTATGTGTCCATGTGTTTGTGTGACAGGTAAGAAGACACGTAGAGAGGGTGTGTGTGTGGGATGTGTGTGCTTGTGTTTGTGCGGGTGTGTGCTTTATTGTATGAGCCACTTGTCCTCTGTTCACAAAGGCATGTGTTTTGGCTGGGAGCCAAAGGATGATGTGGTGTGTGTGTGTGTGTGTGTGTGTGCGTGTGTGCATGTGTGCGTGTGTGTGTGTGTGTTCCATTAAAGGAAAATAAATGAAAGTAACATTGACAGTTTGACAGTAAAACATACTGCCCTATGGACATGGTCTCTCTCTCTGTCTCTCTCTCTTACACACACCACACCACACACACATCAGATATACACGCACATACACACACACACACACACACACACATGCCTCCTACCTTTCATCCCTCTGTCCCTCCCTTTGTCTCTCTCTTTGTATGAGACACCTGCACTGAATTCACAATGCAGTCTCCTCATGCTGCTGAATGAATGGGACTAGACGCCTGTTTGCATTTCTGTCTGACTTGCTTTGTGTTTCATTACGGGCGGTTTTCAGTGTTGAAGTTGAAGTTGCATCAGGGAAAGTTCTGATCAAATTGCAGTTTCCCATATCAGTTATTGAAAAATATATCTGCAGATGTCTCTGTCTGTGAACGTTTGTCTCAAGATAACTTTAGTCAATGTGCAGTGTACAGTGCTGTGTAAAAGTAATTGCCCCCTTCCCAATTTGCACATTTTCCACACTTAAATGTTTCAGATCATCCTATTCATTTTATAAAACAAAGACAACGCAAGTAAGCACAAAATGCATTCATTCAGTAATTCAGTAATTGCCCCCCTAAACCTAATAACTGGTTGGGCCACCCTTGGCGGCAGCATCAGCAATGGTGCATTTCTAACGAGTCGTTTACATCGCTGCAGAGGAATTTTGGCCCACTCTTCTTTGCAGAGTTGTTTTCATTCTGAAATATCGATGGGTTTTCGAGCACGAACTGCCTGTTTAAGGTCATGCCACCACAGCATCTCAATCAGATGGAAGTCAAAACTTTAGACATGGCCACTCCAAAACCTTTATTTTGTTGCCCAGGCCCTGAAGCAGCAAAGCAGCCTGAGGCCATTACTCTGCCACCACCATGTTTGACTGTTGGTATGATGTTCTGATTTTAGAATGCTGTTAGCTTTACATCAGATGTTATGGCATCCATGTCTTTCATAAAAATCCAGTTTTGACTCATCGGTCCACATAATATTATCCCAAAAGTCTTGGAGGCCATCAAGGTGTTTTTTTGGCAAATACGAGACTTTATGTTCTTTTTTGGTCAGCAGTGGTTTTCACCGTCCAGCTCTCCCATGGATGCCATTTTGTCCCAGTCTCATTAGTCTGGGTTTATTTGTGACCTCCTGATGAGTCGTCAATGTGCTCTTTGAGGAATTGTGGTAGGCAGGCCACTCCTGGGAAGGTTCACCACTGTTCCGAGTTTACTCCATTTATACTGTAGATAATGGCTCTCACCATGGTTCACTGGAGTCATAGACATGGCTTTGTTAACCCTTGTAACCCTTCAGTGACTTTCACAGTGAATTGCTGCATCATGTGCTGCATTGAGACATTTTAGCCAACTTCACATATCCAGACAGGTTCTATTTAAGTCATGTTTAGATTCAACAGGTTTGACAGTAATGTCTAATGAAGTTGGACTAAATTGACAATTAAATTGGGTTCATTGGTTAACTTACTAACTAAGGGGGCAATTACATTTCCACATAGAGCCTGGTAGGGTTTTTTTTTTCTTCTTAAATGAATTAAGTCTTCATTTAAGAAATGCATTTCATGCTTACTCAGGTTATTTTTGTTCAATATTAAAATTGGTTGGATTATCTGAAACATTTTAGTGTGACAAATATGCAAAAATCGGGAAGGGGCAAATACTTTTTCACTGCACTGTATGTTGAATGTTTCTTCAAATGCACAATGAAGTAGAATAAAGATAAACAAAAAAGCTATAGATATGAATAGGTCAAGAGGTTCCCATTTCAAAAGGCCTCATTGTTTTGCCACAAGACCTTAGTAAGAAGAATGAGAAGTCAGTCACTCATATGAACAAATCAATCTTTGATAAGTTGCTCACACGTTCAATGATTGTGCAGGTACAGTATGTCATGTGTGTACATATCAGGCGTGTACATCTAATCAAAAGTACAACATTTGGATTCAACTGTAGTGTTGATGTTTTAAATGTGCTTCCTATCTCTGGATATGATGTTTGTAAAACTGTTCATGACAGGTAGAGTTGTTCTGTATGTTTCAGGTGCACAGTCCCTCCTGGATGCATCACCAGTCATACCTCATGCAGCCAGCAGTAAGTCCCTCTTTCACTCACGCGTTCACTCTCTTGATCAAAGGCACCGAATGCTCATCCATTTCATACATTTATGATTGCGAGAGAACAGACTTCCCACAGTGGTACAAATGACTCTCTCTCTCTCTCTCTCTCTCTCTCTCTCTCTCTCTCTCTCTCTCTCTCTCTCTCTCTCTTTCTCTCTGTCTTCCTCTTCCTCTCTCTCTCTCTCTCTCTCTCTCTCTCTGTGCGTGCGTTTTTGTAGGGGGCGGTGTTGACTCCAGCGATGGACCATCCCATGTCCATCCAGCCCACCTCCATGATGGGCCCCCTTGCTCAGCAGCTCAGCCACCTGTCACTGGGCAGCACGGGCACGGTCAGTGCATGCATATCATCACACACACACACACACACACACACACACACACAGAGAGAGAGAGAGAGAGCAATGAAATGTGTTATGTAAATGTTATCTCCCATATCAGTGATCTCTCATTGCATGGAATATTTTCCTAATGTATATTTTTCTCTCTGATCAACAGTACATGCCTGCGAACACAACTATGCAAGGGACCTACATCCCTCAGTACACCCCAGTGCCTCCCTCTAGTGTTCCTGTAGAGGTAAGACGTGCAGCCTGCTGGAGTCTACCAACACATACAGGATTGCAGTATTGACACTCAAGCAAGGACCATTGCTTTGATTCACTGACACCCTCTGCCTGCTCATACAGACTCCATAATATTGCGAAGACCTAGTCTAGTTTAATACTCTGACTTTTTTTTCATGCATCTTTTTTGATGAAGGAAAATGGTGGACAACAACAACAACAGGTTGCCATGGAGACACCCACAGAACACACAAACTACTCCTACCAACACACCAAGTGAATCCCCAGGAGGTAGGACCTCTGACTGACTTTAGATACAGTCCTAAGCGAATTACATTTGTTTTAGTAGTGCAAGACAGGGTGCGCAATATGAGAATGGAGAACAATGTTTCTGTTTCAAATTCACTTACACCATTGCTGAAGTGAAATTTGAGATGGCTGTGAGAGTTGCCCAGGCCAAGACCATAACTATTCCAGTCAGCCGCTATGTCTCATTTAGGCTTATCAAAGGAAATGACATCAGCATGGAAGCATGGCATTGCATTATCAAATCAGGCCATCAGTTCAGTGTTTGATTTGCAACAGTTGCAGAAGTTGTTTTGCTTGTGTGGAGGAGTTGTTTATAAGACTGACAAAATGTATCTGTTGTTTGTGTGTGTGTGTGTGTGTGTGTGTGTGTGTGTGTGTGTGTGTGTGTGTGTGTTTGTGTGTGTTTGTGTGTGTGTGTGTGTGTGTGTGTGTGTGTGTGTGTGTGTGTTTGTGTGTGTTTGTGTGTGTGTGTGTGTGTGTGTGTGTGTGTGTGTGTGTGTGTGTGTGTGTTTCAGTGCTACAACAGGGGTGTTTGAGAGAGAGAGCAGAAAGCATTAAGTACATAGGATCTCTCCTTGAGGCCATCCATTTTCCACAGGAAAGAAAACATCTTGGCAAGAAAAAAATGAAAAAGAAACACCTTTTTTATTAAGAAAAGAAAGACAAAGGACAGCCATCAACCTTCGCTGGGCTTTTTCTCTCTTCTAGGGTCACTCAACCAAAGGTGGGAGATTTTTGCGACGGAGCTTTACTCTATTTTGATAACAAACCAACAAAACTAAAGAAAAAGAGGCTGTTTAATTCAGAACAGGGGGAAATTGCGAAATTATTATTTTTATGCATGTTATAAAAAAAAATCTTATTTTTAAAAAAGAGTCATTCTGGAGTACTAGAATGAGACAAGATAAGAAAGTTACAACACAATGTGTCTTTTATTTTTTGTAATATATGCAAACTTTTATTTTTAACTTTTATTTGATTTTTTTTTTTTTCAATCAGCAGCCGTAAAATATTTTTGTACAGTTTCAAAAACTCAAACAATGCATTCTGTTTGTCATATTTTTTTCATGAGTAGTTTTGACATGATAATTACTGTTGTAGTTGAAGGCAGGCCAAAAACCATTTAAAGCTACTTGTTCCTGTTCATTCATGCTGGTGAGAAATCAAGCCTTGCATGAAGTCTTTGGGCATCAGACAATCAGAGATATTTTTTACTATTTATTTGTAGCTGTAGGTCTAAATTAGTTCATACTAATACAATTTCATACATTGAGCATTTATATTTAATTTAATAAGATCTCTGACCTATTTAACTTCATCATTCAAAATGATTTTTTTTAAAGAATTATTCAAGCTGAGAGCATTTCATAGGCATATAGTTTCTGTAGTGAAGAGATTAAAGGAAGAATACACTTACAGCTAAGTAGAAGACATAGATACAAAAAACTCTATTTTAACCTTAATGTACCATTAAACTTTGAAACTTGGAAACTTTGAAAGAGAAGGTAGTAATTTCACCAATCTTTCTACCTGAGGGCAGCAAACATGGTTGAAAAGGTTTCATGTTATTATACACACTATTCTTTCACATGTCTCACTTTGGCACTACTACCTTCTCATGACGTGTCTTGGCATCCATGTTTTTTGAGGTTAAGCCATCTCCCTAGTATAAGTAGCTTTAAGTGGTTTTTAATTTTGTGGCTACTTAGATATTGTTTTGAACATTTTGGTAACACCTTATGAAACCCTCACGATAGTTACAAATGACTTCAGGTGACAGTTTGACATTGCTGTTCCAGGTTTGGGTGAAGTGGCTCCACTCGAATTGTTTTCCAGTTAAGAAGGACACAAAATATATTGCCATTTCTATTGCACCTCAGAGCATTCAGAGAGCTCTCCAGGCGATTCCGAAGTTATCCAGCATTAGAATTCAGATTCAGAACATACTTCAGTGAATAATTTAGCATTCTTCCAATTTCAACTATAATTTGGGGCCCTTGTTACATGTTAACTATATATTTAAGTACACTGTAACACACACTATCAATGTGCAATTATATTTAGAGTTGTTCTTGTAAAAATTGCTTACATAACCCTGATCCCAAATTTAGTTTTATGCAAGTCCTTTGAATCAGGGTTACAAGTTCTCTGTATGTTACAATGTACTTAATTATGTAGTTCCATCTTAAGAGGGCTATATTGCTTTGGTGTTTCTTTTTTGCCTTGTTTGTGGCTGTGAGGGGTTTATACCTATCGTGAGGGTCACATTCTGGTCATTTTTGTTTTTGTACAGATATGAAATTTAGCTTTAGATTTGGGTGGGGTTTTTTGTTTATGTTGAAAAAAGGAATGACAGAGCTCAGCAAAAAAAAAGATTTAAAAATGTTAAAAAATGTAAAAAAAAAAAAAGAACAGAAGAGATATGAGGTTTGAAACAGAAGACCCAGATTTTTTTCTTTGTTAAGGTTGTGCGTGAGTGATTTTTATCTTTCTCTCAATGCTGCTGTTTTAATCAGATTTTTATTCCTGTCTTTTAGATAATTTTTTGTTAGTTTCCTAAAAAATGGTTGTTTTGCTTTCTTTTTTCACCTGAATCCTCTCACTTACAATGTCTTTCAGGCAAAACCTTCCTTTTGATGAATTTCTTATAGTTGACGTAGATGATCTTTTTTTTTTAGTTGTAGGACCCTTTTCACGAGTGTAAGTAGTGTTGTTACTCTCTCCGGAGATTCATAGGATTTTTGTGTAAAATGTGTTTTGAGTCTGTGAGTTTGTACACTGTCCATGCAAACCTAGACATGCTTTTATGATTTTTTTAAAATTCCATGTCCTGTCTCTGTCTCTTTGCACTGTTTATTTCTTTTTATTTTTTATTTTATTTTATTTTATTTTCAGCCAAGCACTACAGGCATTCAGATGACACAAAAACCCAATGAAGAACACATTTGACTGACCAACAGAATTCAAAACTTATGCACTCGTTGAGGCCTCAACATTTTTCAACCAGTAGCTAGTAGGTCTGCTGTAGGTCTGCTGTAGATCAAGTACTGAAGGGGCTTCAGTGTGTTTTGAATGGCAGTTTTTGATACAGGTGACATTGTCAATCACCAAGATTAATTTAATATTAGACCAAGCTGTAAACACCTCAGATCACAGAAATAACACTTGATGTTTTAATGGAAGTGGACCTTCACTCCACCAAAGCATTCATATACACTAAACATAGATTATTAATAGTACTTTTGTTCATATTCAAATAGTAAGAAAACATGATTTGATTGTGAAAATTGCTGTTTTATGCATAACACAGAATGACCTCAGCCACAACATAACATATGGTGATATTGGTCTGCTGCAATGTCCTACATACATCCCATCTTGTGTATATGAAATCTTGGTCAGACAAATGCATTTTTTTCCACGGTTTTGTCTCTCTGTTCTCCTCATGCATTCTCCAAAACAAGTTTGTTTTCTCTATAATGTCTACAACCAAAGATGACAAAGCCATCTACCAGTTGAACAAGCTGTCTAAAATGATCTGTTATTCACCCCTTCTCGGAACAATCCAAATGATAACAGTGTTCCTTATTACCCTCTGACCTCTTATGAGCAATATTCACTTTCAGGGATAGTTTTGTCGCTGGTGTGGACTTCAAGTTTATTTGAAAAGGAAAAAAAAATCAACGATTCAGATAGAATATTCATGAATCATGCGTATTGTGGCATAAGCTTGAGGTTGTAATACTTAATACTTAAACTACATAATTGGCTTTATTTAAATTGGCAGCAAAAAAATAATGTTATTATTATTTCTGTACATATTTGGCCTTTTCTTGATGCTTGGTAGTTTCTAGGACCTTTTTTGATGGTTTTCAGTGGCTTGTTGAATTTCATTGATGTGACCGTTTGACTTCATTGTGTTTTCTTTTTAATTGTTTCTTGTCTGATTGTCTGTTTTTGTTAGCCTGTCCTGTCCAGATGTAGTAAAACTATGTACAGTTTATTCACATCATGAACACCTCATGAAGGAAAGAGCATCAGTTTTGGTTTTTGACTTGCATGGCAAAAGCAAAAACCAACATACCATGCATCAGCCATTACTTCAAATACAAAAATTGAAATATAGTTTTGAAACTATGAAATGACGAAGTGTTTTGTTACACTGCAGTGTTTGTTTTTTAGGAAGCTTAATTATGAAATTCTATCCTCAAGGCACCTGAGATAAGCTTCTTTGGTTGTGAATAACATCTAACCTAAGAGGGTGTACAGTAGTAGCCACATGGTGACACTGATAGACAGTTGTTGTTGCTCTCGGTTGTTTCATCAGTGGCTGATTTGGGTATTTATTGATCTCAGTGAAGAAGATTCCATCACCTCCTGTCTGTTATTACATATGAGTTGCGTGGGTTAGTAAAAAGTGAATGCAACAGCTGAATTGTTTTACACACCATTGAATGCTTTGTTGTAAAAAAAACAGTCACCCTCTCAGAACATGCCTTGTAGTCTTGTATGACTCGTTTCATAGTTTCAAAATGTCTTGCTGCTATGACGGAATGTTCAAGCAGTTCATGAGATGAGAACCATGTGTAGTATAGGACTTAACAAAATTATATGTATTTTTGAAAATATTACAGAAAAGGAAAAAAAAAAAAAACTCAAACCTGCAGGATTCAGAGTTTGTCAATGTGCCTCAAAGCAATGAGTGCAGTATGGTAATCCTTCAGAACAGGGAGTAGACTTGTTTGATTTCTCACGTTGCCTGATATCTCCTTGGATGTACATACATGGTTGTCTGATGTTAGTGAGCCTTTAGCATTGTACACATGCTGTGCAATTATTCATGCCTTAAGAAAAACTTCAACACTGAAGTCCTTATCCTGTGCCCCTATGTCTGAAGTGTTATCAGGAAAAAGAAATGCTCAATTTTCGCCTTTACCTACATAGTCTGTCCATTTTAACCGTAGACAACATACTTGTTATTATTTATTTCAGCTATGACGATTTATAAACACTCAGAGTCAAACAAGCTGGAGTGTCAGGGTTGTGCTTGTACAGCAGCAAGAATGACACCGTCAACACATTGTGTTAAGCAATTATGCAATTTCTGTGAAATCTAATTATTTGCATCTATATGTTACTATATAGATAGGACTATAGATGACAGAAGAATTTCTGGGGCTTCTTTGTATAGCCATAAGAGTCCATGATTACTAGGATTAATTTTGATGATAGTTTCATGTCCCGTCCATATAAACTCTCATTCTTATGGTTTGAGTTTTGCAATCAATTAGACTTTGTGGTAAGCGAACCTAAGGACTCATCTCATCAACTGCTTCTCAACATTTTCTTTATTTATACAAGAACTCATTTTGTACAGTGTGAACAAGGAAAAGGAGTTAAAAATAAATGTTGATTTTTTTTGTTTGTTTGTTTTATTTTCTAGTGCGTCAGCCGGTTGCTAACCAGCAGTTTTGTCTTCCTGTGCCACAGTTGCTGATTTCTCTGTTACTCTCGTTTTTTATTCATTGATATTCTTTTTTGTTTTCTCTTTTTTTGAATTTGATATGTTGATTTTCTTTTTTTAAATAAAATTCTTGTTTTTCAATGAACTACTCTCAGAAATGTTAATGGGAAGAGTGTTAGATGCAGATCAAACACTTCACACATATTTGTCTTGAGGACTCTATTCTCTATTCGACTTTATTCCAGGTTACATGAAACGGCATTACTTCAAAGATTACTTGAAATTGATACTTTAAAATACTGTAGCAAACATTACTATAGGAACATTACCTTAATCTGTTTGGATCTGGTATACAGATTACAGTATAAAACAACAAAAGGCCACATGTTAAGAGTAGTTCGAAAAAATGGTAACATGGCAATAGGCTATATCCTAACCCATATTTACCAGAACACTTTACATATAAAAATATGAAACCCTGGACGTTTTTTCACAATGTATGTCTCAAGATATAGATTACATTATCTCCTGCAGATTGCAGTTATAAGCATATTGTCATTGACATACATTGGCCCTCAGAGTTCCTGGTTTCGAAAAGAATAGGTTTGATGCCATGAGAAAACTGTCTCTCTACCTGCCTACATACACCAACTACAGTTCATTTATCTGATCTCATCTGCCCATGAAAAAGAGCTAATCAACGTAATCCAAAGATGTTGATATGACTATGACCACAAATTTCTGCACACTAGCATAAAAATAGTCCTGATTTGTAAAGTGCATGTACTCCTGAACCTTTCTTAGTCATTTGGAAATAGGACTGAGGTAAAGAAATGGCCAAATGCTACAAAAACATTTGGGTTGGTACAATATAGTTCAAGTAGAAAGGTAGAGCAAGAGAAGCCTCAGCAATACCCGAATGCAGGAAGTGAGCTATGGCGTTTATGGATGGAGAAATACTGATCGCCGTTTGTCAGTTGGAAGCAGGAGGTCGGCTGGAAGATGGAGGAGAAGGTGGGTAATCTTTACTCATGTCCGCCAAACAACTGTAGGAGGAAGGAGAACAGGTAGACGACGTCCAGGTAGAGGCTGAGGGTGGCAAACACATACTCCTCCGGACTCATGGCGTACTTCTTGTTGCCCATCAGCAACTGAGTGTCAAAAGCCAGGAACTGGGATAGAAGGAAGGCAGAGAACACACATGAGTAAATTGAACATTAAGACAGTAGCTCAACTTATATACACTTATCAGATATCAGATATTTTCTAAACAATTCAAAGACTACTACAACTAATGAGCTTGTGAGTCTGAGTACTTTGGAATTCAGAGGACTCACCATAGTGAACACAATCGCCCCAATGACTCCATAGATGGCATGCAACCATGGCACCTGTTGAATAAGGAAAAAGCATTACTACAGACAGTAAGAGGGATAGGGGCTATAATTAGACCTGGCAGTGGTTTCGGTGCCAATTTAGTTCCCTGCTTAGGTGGAATAATCCACTTCGTTCATGAGAACTGGCCAGCAAGGCTTTACGGAAAAGGCTAAATTTAGATGCACCACTGACTACAACCTGCCAACGAGTCATCAGCCTGGAAGTGTCCAGGGAGGAAGGGCTTGACCTAGTTTAATTTGTATTCTTAGTTTTGTTTTTAAAGTGTGGTAAGTACAGACACGTACATAACCGAAGGGAACAACGAAGCCCATGATGATGCCACAGAAGAACAAGACCATGCAGAGGACAAAGAGAAGCCCCTGGCACGAGGTGAAGTCCACCTGGACAGAGGGACACACAATGAACATTTATGAATGCGTATTCTATTACTCTTAATGAAAGCTGAAGTATATGATACATCATACAGATAATATCACTGACATATAAATTATTCATTATTCATTATTCATGATATTGACAATCTCTCTCTTTCCCTCTCTCTTTCTCTCTCAGATAATTTTGAGCAGCCTACGCCAAATAATATTTTTTATACAAGTCAAAACATATATATCGTGCTCTGCATATCAAGCCATGCCAAAATGAATAGTTTTTCATTGGTTTAAGTGTATAAGTGTCTTTCCCTTGTAACTTACCTTGGTTTGGAAGCTAAAGACGGTGACAGACAGACACACCATTGCAGTGATTCCCAGGCATAACACCACAGACTTAGTGTTGTAGAAGCTACAGGGACACAAAAAGATAAAGGGCTTTTTAAAAAGTTGTCAACAGTTGAATTAAAGTCAATGTTCTATCCTAACCATTTTTAGCCATAGCTGTTCTTTGGGTTTGTTATAAAATATTCCTGTTACCATGGGCAAAAAAAAAACAATTTAAAAGGAACTCATTTAGCCACAGAATATACTCTGAGGTGTTAAGTCATAATCCATTTCTGGGATTCAAACCTAAAAACCCTCTTTACTTCTGAGCTCATGAATCATGCCTACACAGGAGTATGCCCTAGTTAAAAAGTGTCTCAGTGGATGTGGGTATATCAAATGTCTGGCCTGATCATCTGTTTACTGTCTATCCTTATGTAACACTGAGAGAACAGATTAAAAGTACCGATCATCAGTTAGTTACCTGGAAACAAAGCCAAGCATGCAAGCCATGCTGATAGTCTGGGAGATGATAGAGCGGAAGCATGCAAACAAACAGACACACAGAGACACAGCATGGTCAGACAGGTAGAGGAAGAGGGGATGGTTGGAAGAAGAGAGGAAGACAGCAAGAGGAACAGAAAAGGGCTGAATTTTTGAAAAGAGGAAAACCCCATATTGATATACTCACAAAGATGGTGAGCAGAATGAAGTTCCAGGGAAACTGCCGCCTAAGATGGATCAAAGGTAATAGGCTGTTAGACCCCTTTTACACTTTGTAACTTTGTTATGGTATTTATTTATTTCCATTGGGCTATAGATACAATGTTGTTTATTATCACTATTTTCTTTAATGTAATCTTACCAGCATTTTAAAGCCATTCACTCTTAATCTTTAACTAATGTGTTGTTTTTATTTGTAAACCACTTTGGACAAATGTGTCTGCTAAATAATATAACCATAGTCATAACCATATAAACAAATCATGCTGTGGTAATAGCATTAAGTATTTCAATTTTTTTTAATATGAAATAAATGTCTGTACCTGATATCACCACAGCAGGCCAGGGTGATGTAGGAGATGAAGAAAAACAGGCTGTGGAAATGTAGAGAAGACAGAGGGTTGAAAATCTCTCCCCTAGGTAATGCTGTATGGTCAGTATTTTACAGGCACTCAGAGATTTGATTTCGGATCTATCGCGTACACTTACTAGGCCAGCGAGTAAAGTCCTGGATGAGTCTGAATGTAGATTTTCACTGGCATGCTGGGAAAAGAGAGGAAGGAAATTAACTAACACTTCATATGTCTCAGTTCACATACATCACACATACAGTATATCACAAAATGTCCCAAATATGGCAGCGCCCGCACACATGAGCACACAGAGGGTCTCCCACAGAAGTGGCTTTCACTCACCAGAATGTAAAAAGAGTCACTATCGCAAGAGTGGCAAACAGCTGGAACATCAGGATGGCATACACCTGCACAGGTAAAACAAGAGCAAGTGAGTCTGTGTCCAGGATTTCTATCTGTGGTAGTTTACTGACAAGGATTTGTACTCAAAAAGCACAGGATGCTTCACCTTCCGGATAAATACACGGCGGATGTTCTTATCATCCCAGGAGAAAACCACTTGTTCCCCATCCACATAATAGTAACCTGGGCATCCTGAGAGAGAGAGAGAGAGAGAGAGAGAGAGAGAGAGAGAAAGAGAGAGAGAGAGACATATGTCATTTTTGACAATATATTTGACAAATCATGATACATTTTTTTTCCATGCCAATAAAGCTCAATTGAATTTAATTAAATGATTAATTAGAGAGAGAGAGAGAGAGACATTTGAGCATATCTAAAAGTGCAGACTCTCTCTTCCTCTGAAATGTGTATTTATAAAATAATGGTTCTTTGTTGAAATGCTGTATGGTCTCATGATACACTCTGGAAGGTTTTTTTTTTTTTCACTACCTTCATTTGCCTCCTCGTAGCTCGGGGGTGATTTCCCATCGACAGTCTTGATAGCTGGAGCAACCTGGAAGTATGAAGACAAAATAGGTATGTTCCACTTCCTGCCACATGTCCGGATGGTGAGCACACTTTACAGTCTTTAGATCAGTTCCAGCAGCAATCTTTGATTAACATGGAGGTCAGAAAGCCTGAGCAATATCATAATGACCTGAACCTAGGACTGACACCAGAACTGAGTTTATTTTCTGCCTTTTTTAGCTAAGTAAGTTAGCAAACGACAAGCAATTAGCTAATCTAGTTATACACCAATGCTGCTCTGAACTTCAATCCTTGAAGTTTGTTTCATAGTTGGAAATATATAGATATGTGCTGCAGAGCTGACCTTTAGAATCACTCATGATCAGAACAGATGCTTACTTTAAGCTTGCCTCTGAAGGCATTGGCCAACATAGTGGCATAGAATCCAGGAGTGTGTGTTTTTTCTTCCTATTAAATCATTACAACAATAATCCCTCAATACTATAGCACTCAGGTCATGACTTGTTCTAGAGATTATGATGAATGAGAGTAGCAATAAAAACAAGCCTGAACCGAGAGCCATTTTGACAAGTCATTAATTTTTTTCAGTCAATCATTTGTACATTCATGCATCCTCAATGCTTCAAAATAGACCAGTGACCTACCTTCTTCTGACTCATGATTCCGGTTTTTATGTTCCTCTGCTCTTATTGAGTATCCTTGTATTCTTTATTGTCTTAAGGTCCTCAGCACGTCCCCTCTGTTTATCCTCTTGCAGTTTTGTTTATCCAGATTAGGAAGATCTGCGCCTATATCTTCTCAAGTGTGTGCTTGCCTCCAGATTCTTCTTATTGATCTGTGTATAAATGTCTTGAGTTTGGCTCAAGAATTGAAGACTTGAAGAATTGTCACAGCAGTCACATTCAGCTCAGAAGTTGTTCTCTGGTTGTCCATCCACAGTTTGAACACATCCAGTCCTTTATACTCCTCTGTGGAGTTAATCCCACTCAAAGCCTTATCCCTGCCTCCACCCCCACACTGAAATGTAGTACATTCTAGCAGCTCGTAAATAAGCAGCAGAAGTATCATGGAGGCCAAAAGGAACATACCATCTCTTTCAGCCAAAGGGTGTTTGCTTATATCACAGAAGAGCAAGGGATATTCTCAGATATAATTGGCCACCTGTTGGTGAAAAGTGGGTGAGTTACATACTGTAGTGTCATGCAGGTTTCATAATCAGACATATATAGCGGATTAAGGGGAAAAGTCATCTTTTACTTAATGCCATTTTGTAGAAAAGGTTCTAAAATTGTACACACACACACACACACACACACACACACACACACACACACACACACACACACACACACACACACACACACACACACACAAAGAGAGACAATGATTCTCTCTGGCAGATCATCACTGTGTGTATCTGGTTGCTCATGTCTTCATCAGCTCGAGTATGTGTGAGGAATATAACAGTTTCCATCACTTTACTTGAACCCTCCATTATAGATTGTCATCAAGTCAGAAGAGCCGTGAAAGCACAAGTATGATTATGGTCATTTGCCACATTGCCTGATTGAGAAGACCATTATCATGTCAGATGCCTTTACAGTGTGTCACCTGACCATCTAAAATTAGTATAACACATTATAAGAGCTATCTTTTTCTCTCTTTTGGTAGCAAAACTGAGTTTTGTAATATCAACAGTGTTCGTTGTATGTGACATGTAGGCCCAATGGCCTGATGGCCTGTGATGGTCAATACCCAGAACTTTTCATTCTACAACAGAATCTTTCCACTGTGATTCCCACTATAACCCTGTTATGTGTCTGGAAGCATCCCTGAGTGCAGGATGACATCATGGTCTCGGTGAATTAGGTTCAGTTTTGTAATGGGCAGGTAGAGAAGTAACAAGATGGAGGCTAAACCCATTAGAGGCTCAAGCTGTCATATGACGGTTGATACTTGCTGGAAAGGTCTGGCTGGCTTACTGTACGGTAAGTAAGGTGGTAGTACATTGAGTCATCAATTGGATGTGGGTTTCCTATTTTAGGTGAATACATTTGAGTGTCTATACTTTAGTGTGTGTGCTTCTCTCTCTCTCTCTCTCTCTCTCTCTCTCTCTGTGTACACGTGTGTCTGCCAGCCTTAACCGTTTTTTTTTTCTCTCTGTTTCATTGTCTTATTTTTTTAATGCCTTCCTGTAGCTTCGATTTATTCAACAGTTTGGTATGGTTGGAGTTTTTGTTAATATCTGATTGGATTAGAGGCAATTCATGAATGGCAATATCCCAGGACATCCCCACTTGAACTCTTTACCACTAATCAATCCATTCGCCTTTCGCATTGACCTAACATCAAATTAACATTTAGCCACATTCTTTTCTATATTCCTATGACCGCTTTATTTAAGAATGGTATGTAATCTGGTCTAAGGATGTTGAGAATAGAATTCATCCATGTTGTTCTCTTACAAAATTACACAAGTTAATTGGATAACAAGGCAGTCACTCAATCCTGCACTGTTACTGACCCTCAGACAGCAGCTGACTTTCGAGCAGGCCTAGCTCAGGGCTGTCGCACTATGGTCTGAAGGCCAATCCAGATTATGGTCAGATCACCATGCACTGTATGTAAGAAGAAAAGTTTGGATAAAATCACATATTATTGCGACTTTATTCAAACTTACATACTCACGTTAGTGTTATAATGTATTAATAACATACTGAAATTGCTTGTACTAATTGTATAGACTGAAACATTTGTCCTGCAATGTGTTTTTCCTCGTGTTTCTGTTTGTGCATGCGATTCTGTTCGTTTTTGTGTTTCTGTATGTTTACGTGATTCTGTTTGTTTACATGATTCTGTTTGTTCCTGTGTGCTTTTGACTCTGCCCATCTCTGACTGCCTGTTGTTTTCTGTCTTTTGTCCGTCATCTCAGTAAACCACTCTGTATAATGAGACCTGAGTGTGACACTGGTCTTGTTGTGTCGTGTCTTTCATCTGGCTTATTTCTGCATCACACTTAAGCTCTGACTCTTTTTTCATCGCTTTGTAGTTGGGACTCTTGGACTCTAATACATTTTCCGTTTTAGCCACATACTTTACCTTCCTGGCTCCTACAGCGTTGTGTGTTGAATCTAATCCAAGATAGTTCTTAGTCTGTCTCACCATACTCTGAACTCCTCTTACAAATCCATCTCTGACATTTGACATTTGATATCTTACATCAAAGCTAATAGCTGGCTTTGCATCCAACTCCTTCACATACTTGAAGAGCATTTATGAAGATCTGGTGAAAGGAAACGTGGTTTTGCCCACTTTCAGTCTCTGACTGTGTAACACAAAGCATGTCATAACTGCTATCAGGTCTATATACTTGGCTGCGTGCGGCTGTCATAATAAACTATCAATCCATTTAGTCACATTATGTAAATTAGGCGTTAATCCATCGGTCTATAGAAAAACACTGTATTTCAAGTTAAGGAGATTCCACTCTTCCACAATTTACACTACAAAGTTGAATGAAACTCAGATACTAAACCTTTAGAGGTTGATTTACAAGATGAAAGCAATAGGTGATTACTCTCACTTAACCTGGCAGGTCTATTCAGTGCAAGTCAGGTCCATTCAGTGCAACTTGGATTGAGAGGTCAGTTCAGGTACACATTGGTGTCTGTATTAAACAGTGACTTGCTTTGACACTCCTTCTCTGAGCTTGACCTGTACCTGGCACTGTATCTTATGCCCTTCTGGTAAGAAACCTGCACTTGACTAATCACTATTTTTATAGCAACATAAACTGCAAATAGCTCTCTACATTGCATACATTAAAGAAACATACAGAGAGAGAGAGAGACAGACAGACAGACACACACACACACACACACACACACACACACACACACACACACACACACACACACACACACACACACACACACACACACACACACACACACACACACACACACACACACACCACACACACACCACACACACACACAGAGAGACAGAGACAGAGAGAGAGACAGGCAGACAGAGAGACAGACGGACACGCACACACATTTCAGCTTCATTTCCACACAAACCACAACAAAAGTAATGCACCTAAGGATATACTCCCATGCCTGAGCTTGGACATTGCACTAGTATGATATCAATGAGAGCCGTCCCTCATCAGCCGCCTCCTCTGTTCTCATTCTCATGCAGTGAATGAATGACTAATCTGTGAGGTGTTCCGACAAAGAATAACTTCATCAATCTTAGTCGGGGTATCACCACCGAGTTTCCATGGAGACTGTGAGACCCGCTAAACAGAGACTAATTAAATGCTGACATCATTGAGACCAATTCATTTCTGATTCCATAATGTTAGGCTGATGATGGTAGTGTGGCAGTGACAATGAACTGCCGACCATGAGAGGGCGCTCTAGTATCAGTTTTGCTTGCGCTCGAGTCAAACGGTGCCTCACATCCAAGAACTGAAAACTGACTCTGTTGATCTGTTTGGCTGTAAATAATTAATGTTGAGCCTTGGGTAGAAACAGCTGACTGCACATCGCTATTAAAACCATAGAGTCATCTGACCACATGATCCACATCAGACGTCACTGACCAAAAGTCACAGTGTCCTGCCAGGTTACTGAGTGGGCCAGAAGTCACAATGTCCTGCCCAGTTGGTGATGGACCAAACAATGGAGATGATAAATAATGAACAAATTGAGCTGTTGACCTTGTTAATCAGCCATTTCAATTGGCTTAGCAGTGTGTTACCTCCTTAAGGCCCCAGCTTGCTCCACACCCCTATTTGTCTTTAGACGGGCTGGATAGTTTTCCTCCTGTAGTAGGCCTACAATAAACCACTGCACATTATTGAGGGGGTAATAAAAATGGCAAAGCAATTGCCTAGTTTCTGGCTGTGTCAAGCCACAGCACTGCTGTGTTGACATTGTAAAGCCATCACACAATAAATAACTTACTGCTGCTGAAATATTTAATGGAGTCTTTGACTGTGATAGCCTTAGGACCTCGTACAATACTTTGTAACTGTAAACCATACCTGATTGTACAGCATTCTGGTCATTTTGTAGAAGTCAGTGTATGCCACAGTAGAAAGTAGTATATCACATTAGTTAGACCCTTGTATAACCCTCAATATAAACTCCATGCACTAGTATTCCTCAAATATCCCAATTATATAGGGATACTAATACAAATGTAAATGTATTCATATTAAAATGTGTTGTTGATTTCCATCCAATGAACATTTAGCTACATTTAGGTCACATCTCAGTAGCTGATTCTACTGATTCTACTGGCAGTAGAATTGTATATAAAGCTTTTTCTGTTCAGACACAGGGAGGTAAAGTGTAATTAACCTGAGAACTGTTCTCTGGCGTAAGTACCTTGTTAAGTTAAAACTGGATAGCCTCACTCACTCCTGCACTGTCAATCATAATCATGACAGGCCCTCAGACAGCAGCGGGCATGATGAGGGATCACAGTGCTAACAAATACATTGAAATACTGTAAGTAGCTCATTCATATACACATAAATACAAATCTGCAAATCAATTTTGTATATCAGTTCCAATATATACTGTCTGTATGTTAATATATGCATATCGTTTGTATGTTATTTATATAATTTATTCATCCTTACAGAATCCTTACAGTGTTATTCTGCTCATATAGTTGCTTACGTTGTAGCCTATGCTGTGTTTCTATAAAACAACTTGGTCCATAAGCAGGTCAAATTCTTTCATAATCTTTTCATAATTTTCATCCATTAATCTGCCTGTGTTGTGGACACATCAATACCATATGGAATAACCACTGGTGTGTTGGGCTGGGCAATTCAGTGCATATGTCCTTGTGCTCTTTTTTCCCCAGTGGAAGGAATTTCCAAGAGGAAAATCGGTCACTGACATTCTTTTATTAGATCCCCTCTGCACACAGAATGTATAGACACACCATATATGGCGTATTGTATACTTTTAATGCCTATGGGGCTTAGGGACATGGCTGGATGTAGGCATGCATCCTGAAATGAGGACACTTCATCGATCAAATGAGCCACCCCACGCCCCTCATCTCCGTTCTGCTATGTCCCATAAGTTCTCTTATGGATGCATGTGCCATACGCTGCTGTTGCTAGGCTACCAGTCTCATCCAGTGGCATTCCTCGCCCTGTACACCACAGATGCAGAGAGGGACGGCGACAGACAAAGAAACCAAGAGACAAACTTGAATATGATGGATAATTTTCATTTAATATCATTTCTACAGAAGAAGAGTAACAGATCACATTTACAAAATATACAATGATGGGTTGGTAGAGTTTTTGGGAGCGTGCTAGGCTGTCAGAGATCGAATAACAGCAGGAGTCTCAAAATCACAAAAGACCCCAAAGAACAATCCTGAAGCCTTGTTTAGACTCACGTGTAGATCGACTATTAGCCTCCAGTGACACAAACCAAGGTGCTGGGGTGAAAGTTGAGAGGTCGCATTTGGTTCTGGCTATTTTTAGAACTGTGGTCATTTCTCCCAACGAAGGGATGACCGACCCCAAAATAATAACCCCTCCTTCGATCAGGCAAAGCCCCTTTCCTTCCATTTAAGAAGCCCTTTATTATCGAGTGCTGCACATTAGAGCAGAGCTAATCGATTCTTCTCTACAGGAGTGGTGTTTAGATCCACAACTATACAATATATACAACAGTGTAACCCCTGAAAATTGGCTATACATCCCTCCTCTAGGGTATAGACAAAAAGACTCATAGCTCCCAAATTCCACCACACAAAAAGATCACTGGCATTTCTCATAATATAAAGCATTTACTCATATACAATTTAAATCTTTCAAATGTCATAGAGATATTTCATGTATGCCCGAATATAAAACAGCTTATTTCATTGTAATTGTAGCAATGACACTGAGTAACAAACACATGTTTCTAAAAGAGCCTGGCACAGGCTGGAAACTGGGAGAGGAATGAACTGCTAGTGTGATTTGGTAGAGTTGGAGGATTTTGTTGATGCTCATTGATGCATTAGAAGTGCGTGTTTTCCCCCTGAGGGACTGTGGATAACATACTTTTTATGTATTTCTCTGTGTGTGTGTGTGTGTGTGTGTGTGTGTGTGCGTGCGTGTGTTTGTGTGTGTGTGTGTGTGTGTGTGTGTGTGTGTGAGGATGGCTGTGTACAATGTTTGAGTGTCTTCAGTAGGATAATCTCCCAGCCTACTACAGGTTTGTTTTGCATTGTGTCTAGTTGTGTGTGCATATATGACAGAAGACGGGTAGTCATACTAACACATCTGTTACTACGGAGAACAGAGGAGAGCGACTGATAAAAAAAACACACTGCATCGGATTTTTCGGAACTGTTTGGAGAACTCAGTCGTTTGTAGCACTTCAAAAAGCAGAATGTCCTATGTCTTTCCAAGGATCCTTATGTCCCCTCAAAAGTGATAACAATTCTTATCAGCCCATTCAATGACATTTTGACAGTAAAAGCATTGCACATAGACAATATTCTTCACTCTTCTCCATCTAGTTCTCTCTCCCCTCAGAGACGTCTCATTAAACTGAGACACCAAAGGGAGTAAAGACAGCCAAAGGCCACGGTTAAGTTTCTGCTCTCTCGCTAGCTATGTATTTATAAAAATAGATACAACAGTCTTTCTTTTTTTCCACTCCTCAGTCTGACAAAGTCCCCGTAGCTTAGCTGTAGCTTTAGCAGACATTTTATGTCCATAGATGTGGTGGTTGCCCACGGAAAAAGGTCCTTCAGTCTTGAGTGTTTGGGGCATCAAACGTGGAGTGATAAGGTGCTAGTGGAGGCTTAGTCTCTGAAGAACGCCTGGAGGAAGTCCACCGTCAACACACCTGTTCCTGTATTTTTTTTTTCTTCTTTTCTTTTAAACGGACCGGTCTGTTCAGTCGTCGTAGTGATACCGCGAGTGGATTCAAATGTACAACCACTCGTTCACCTGCATGGACCGGCTCCGTTTACAGGTCACCGATTCGAGTCCTTCCTGAGGACTTTGTTTGCGTGTATGTGTGTTTGTGTGTGTGGGGCGGGTCTACATTGTGCTCGAGAGGTGTCAGGTGTGGGGTTTGCGATAAGGACGTCAGCAAGTCGTTCAGGAGTCTATGCGGAATGCCAGCAGCTTGTCTGAGTGCAGGGTGTTGAGCGTGCGCAGGTCCGGCAGCCTCAGAAGGAGCTTGGGGAACAGCGCGCTGTCGTCGGGGCGACGGCGGGTGATGAGCGCCCGCAGTGCACCAATCAGGCCTTCCTGGAGTTGCTCGACCGCTCCCACATCTGATATGCCTGCCCGGTCTGCGAGACACACAAAGAGGAGGAGATAAGTAATCAGGGGCACAATAGACTGCAGTTCTCTCCTGCACATTGTACTCAGTGTGTGTACGTCAGTAAATGTGTAGGTGTGTCTGTGTGCGTCTGTGAGTGCGTGTAGTTGTCTGTGTGCGTCTGTGAGTGCGTGTAGGTGTCTGTGTGCGTCTGTGAGTGCGTGTAGGTGTCTGTGTGCGTCTGTGAGTGCGTGTAGGTGTCTGCGTGCGTCTGTGAGTGCGTGTAGTTGCCTGCGTGCGTCTGTGAGTGCGTGTAGTTGCCTGTGTGCGTCTGTGAGTGCGTGTAGCTGTCTGTGTGCGTCTGTGAGTGCGTGTAGGTGTCTGTGTGCGTCTGTGAGTGCGTGTAGGTGTCTGTGTGCGTACTGTACCTGCAGACAGCAGCACGACGGCCATGAAGAGGGCCATCTCGTCTGGCTCCAGGGCCATGGCCGAGAGCTTCTCGCTGAACTCAAACATGGCGTCCAGCAGGGAGCCCATGCCCAGGGCCCGCAGGGTGGCCAGTGGGTACGTCTGCCCGTTCAAGAACGTCACGGTGCGCTCCTTAGCGTTGAACAGTGAGCAGAACCTCACCATCAGAACCTGCAGAGAAGAATGATTGGTTAGTGATCATTACTAACATTCACGTTCACAGTGACCATTAACATCACACACACACACACACACACACACACACACACAAACAAACACACACACATGCGCACATACACACACATAAACACACACTTTACCTGGAAAGTGCCTGCTTTGAGCAGCATGACCTGGTCATGCTGGCTGAGAGCCTGGAAGCTGGGGATGCTCTTGGCAAACTCCACCACCTCCTTGACTGCTGGGGTGAAGCACTGGGAGAAGGCCTCCCACACCTGCTGGCTAGTGCGCCCCGCCGTGGTCACTGGGCTCATATTCAGGGGACACGCCTGTCAGGGGACCAAGGAAGTCAGAGTTAATGACTATCTGGGAAATGTAGTTCTTAAGTCTTTGTATGCTTGTTTCAGTTATTCACTTGCTCAGACTGTATACACACACACACACACACACATATTTACACTCACTTACCAACACTTTGGTTCCTCCACCCAACCTGAAGGGACAAGAGGTGGGTGCCTGTGTTTCGTTGATGGAGTGGCTGTTTTGATTGGCCTGGTAGTTCTGAGAGGCAGGGCAATGTGGACTCTGATTGGATGAGGCCGGGTGTGCGTAGCGACTGTTGTCGAGCGCGCTGTTCTCCCGGTGAGTGACAGGGCAGCGGGCGGGGCTGGGCTGGTACGCGGACGTGGGTTGCCGTTGGAAGATCTGCTGCGGCGCGGCGTGGGGGTGGGACTGCGCGTGGTTGCTGCTGTCCCGCGGCGCGTTGTTCCCGTGGAACCTGGCGGGGCTGACGTTGTTGTTCATGTTGTTGTTGTTGTTGTTGTTGTTGTGGATGACCACGGGCTTGACGTCCTGCTCCTCGGTTTTCACGTAGACGTTGCAGTACGTCTGCGAGACGGAGCCGATGGCCTCCTCGGACTGGCTCTGGTCGGGGCTGGCCGGGGTCTCGGGGGGAGGGGAGCCGTCGATCTCCATGGCGGCCGACTCGTTGAGGCTGTTCATGTAGCTCTGCATCTCGTCCAGCAGCCTCTGCTTCTCCCGCTTGGGAATACGCCCAAAGCGCACAGCTGAGGAAGACAAGAGAAAGAGCAAGACTTTAAGTAAATCAATTCCCAAGTAGATGAGACACTCACTGACCTATATAGCAGAATCAATACGGCTCTTCTTGCTCAACGCACTGCTGGGGAAGACACTGGACTCTTTGTGACGATTATGAATCAACCAGGAAGCCTGACAATTGAGCCAACCGGTCCCGTAATCTTTTCCATTCTCCTGACCTATATGGCTGTAACCGGATCGTCGTAAAAAAAAACTACAAAAAAACGACTTTATATTGTACTTCGCATTGATTTTGTAATTTGAGAGAGATCTACCAAGTCCACTGCCATTGTAATGCTATTCAGTTCAGGGGAATAACTAGCACTGATGATTCGATGGCTACCGGCTTAACCCGTGTGACTCAGAACCAAGACGATCGATGTAAAAAAACTCTTCTAGGTTCGAATGAGCACAATCAGTTGGGAAGTGGGTCAGAGAGCTACACTATTAACAGTTATGAGGCTTGGCTAGGGCTAAGGCTTGGCTGAGTGCTGGGCTCTGAATCATTATGGCACAGAGATGGGTGAAAGCCCCCTCATCCATCCCTCCCTCCCTCCCTCTCTATCCTTCTCTCTCTCTCTCCCTCCCTTTCTCCCTCTGTCTTTCGCATCCGCCTCCCCCATCTCTTACCTTCCCTGCCCCCCCTTCACTTGCTCTCGAATGGCAGGGCTATTTATAGCTCTGTGCTACTGTGTGCTACGCACATACACCCTCCCACCACCAACACACACATACAAACACGTGCAAACACAGACACACAAACACGTGTAAACACACACACACACACACACATTTAGTCCCCCCCATTTTTTGCTCACTTCCGTTCTCTTCATCTACCCATCCTTCATCTTTACTGCATCTCCCTCTTGCTCTCTCACTCTTTCTCTCTTGCTCTCTCTCTCTCTCTCTCTCTCTCTCTCTGCGTCTCTCTCCAGCTGAAACTGGGTCAGTGGGTGATCTAGTGGAGGTGATGTCGTGCGTGGAGCGAGTGAGTGAGTGAACGAGGGAATGGCAAGATGAGGGATGGAGTGACTGCTCAGCTGCCGCAGGAAGGGTTAAAGGAGTGCACAGGGGAGACAGATATAATGATGGGGCGGGAGAGAAAGGTAGAGGGTGGAACACAGGGCAATTGGAGGTGACAGTTTTCAGAGGGCTTTGCCTGTGCACTGGCCCATGGTAATGATTGCCTCCAACAACTGCCTGCTAGCACGACCTGTCTAGAAAAGGATAGGTCATTGACTAAATGTGGGCCAATACATATTGTATTAAATTATGAATAGACATGGGCATGATACACTGTTCTTTCAGCTGCATCTATAGAATGCCTGATGTAAAGACACAACCCTGGTCTGCTTTTGACTAAATTGACCTAACATTTCTGATGATTGATACTGTACATCATCACTTCCCATGGCCGTCAGTGACATATTTTGCTACATAATAATCTCTACTTCTTAAGGAAGCTTCTAGACTATCTATCCATAAAAATTCCAGCACAAATGATAGCAAGGAGAAAGCAAAACAAGGCCACATATGCTGCGCGACAAAAGGAGCATATGATAAATTGCATCGTCCGTGGCTTTCTCTTTATGCTTTATAGGTCACCCAAATGTGTGTGCTGGCTTATGGAGAAAACTATGATTTATTATCACCTACTTTGCTGTGCTCCCAGGGGAACGCTGTGTCCTACAGGGACACTGCAGACACAGCCAACAGTACGGGCTGTGCTAGAGCTATGGCAGCTTGTGATATCACTGCCTATTAATGGTTTACATGGGCGGATTTGTATTGAAATTCAGCTCGAACTGTATCACAGTTTGAAACTGGGGAGGATGTTAATTAATTGCCTGATACGAGTGTGAATGGGAGCCTGCGAGTGTGTTTAAAGCAAGGCGCGGGTGGGCGATCAGGTGCTTGGTTGTCCCCATTTCCCAAAATAAACCGTGTTCGCTGCAGTTTTCAGAGTGAATGATGACTTGTGGGACTTCCAGGCTCCTACTGTAATATATCACTGTCTACCGGCAAGAGGAGAGAGGGAAACAGAGGGAGGGAGAGGAGGGGTGGAAGGGGAAGACACAAGGGAAAGATGGGGAGAAAGAGAGCAGCGAGAGGGAGAGAGAGAGAGAGAAGGCATAGAGGGAGAAGGGAGGATGGCATGAGCAACGGGGAGGGAGGAGGATGTGGAAGTGAGGAAGCTTGTTGTGAATCAGGTCACTACGTGACAAAAGATTCTTCCCCGTGTCCTGGTTTAGCTTCTGCCCACAGTCAGCCTCCTTTCTCAGAGTCTGAATCGTAATGCGGAAAGACTCTAAAATATGTGCCCCTTACAGAGAACAGGCATCTGCCCTCTATTCAAGTTCTCTGTGGTTACATAGTTTACATATATTATGTAGTGTGGTGAATCCATAAAGTTCTGCAATGTAGATGATCGGTAGTGTGCATGGTGCTTGCAAAACGCATGCTTATATATTAAGAAGGCATTGGACTATGTCATTATAGCCTTCTTACAGTCTTACCTACAACAATATTAGAGCCACTACCGAATATAATGAACTGTATTACTGTAATCAATATGCCACTGATGCGTGACTCTGTTATTGCTAATGATATTTTCTCTGGCTAATGCCGCAGTCCATGGAGATTGACTTTCATTGATTTCAATATTGCAATGCAGCCAAAAGAAATAGCCAGATCAGAGGTCACTGCTTGGGCTCAGTGCTCTCTTGAAATCACTGTATGCATGTGTGTGTGTGTGTGTGTGTGTGTGTCTGTGTGTGTGTGTGTGTGTGTGTGTGTGTGTGTGTGTGTGTGTGTGTGTGTGTGTGTGTGTGTGTGCATTTGTGAGTCAACTGTGTGCTCTTACCATCTCTGGACATGCCCACAGACAGGCACTTCTTGAAGCGGCAGTGCTGGCAGCGGTTGCGGTTCATGCGCATGATCAGGCAGTTCTCGTTCTTCACACACATCTTGTAGTGGATGTTCTGCTGGATGCTCCGGCGGAAGAAACCCTGGAGGGAAAGAGAGAGCAATGTTTGTGATGGATGGATAAACAGATTGTCAGATAGAGAGAGAGGAAGGTGGGAGAGAGAGAGAGAGAGAGATAGAGAGAGAGAGAAAGAGAGGGGGTGTAGGTGTCTGTGCATGTGTCTGTATTCATGATAGGCGTGTGCTGATTCTTACCTTACAGCCTTCACACGCATGGACACCGTAGTGAAATCCTGATGCAATGTCGCCACATACTTTACACAGAAGAACCATCCCTCCTGTCTCTAACAAAGAGACAATAGGAGAGAGAGAAAGAGAGAGACAAGAGAGAGAAAGAGAGAAGGAAGTTACATTCATGCTTAACGACAGTTTGTAAGGGAGGATTTAAACAATGCTCAATTTGTGCCATTTCAATGTGCTCTTTAACAATCGAGCCATCAGTCTGGGCTTTCCTCATTGACTGAGTATTTGGCAATCCAGCTATCTGTTTAGCTGTTCGCATACTACATTTCAATATAATTATGGAAGAAAATCTACACACAATATATGCACCAAATGTAAAGTTAAGCTTACTTGTAAAAGTTCCAGTGAAGCCATACGGTCTCTTAGCCACCATGGGGTGAGAGTAGGACTGCTGACCTCCAGAGGTCATAGTAGGGGTCACCGCCGTGGCAACGGAGGCGCTGCTGACCTCTGGGAACTGAAAAACCAGTCTGCCTGAGGTAGGGGTGCCCACTGCTGAGCTGTCGTTGCTGGTGGCACTGCTGGCATTGGAGCCAGAGTCAATGCAACCACTGCCAGCTCTTTGCTTCAGGGCCCCGATCTCAGTGAAGGAAACCTCCTCAGGGGAGGAGGGCTGGGAATGGGAGGAAGGCGACTGCGTCTGGTACCCGCTGGAGGGGCTGCCGGGGCTGCCTGGGCTGGGGCTGGCACTGCCCGTGGACCCGGCATATAAGATGACACTTCCACCTGGAAGAGAGGAATGGAGAGAAGGAAACGCCACTGGTTAATAGGAGGCTTTAGAAACAACATGAGATTGTCTAGATGTCAATAATATCATGGGCTTCTGAGCCCTAAAAATATAGACTCAGTCTCGTGGGGATTGAAGTTTGGAGAAGGACTCCCATTCGTCTGGTATATATTCAAATGTAATTCTCAAGATCAATGACTGAAATATGGGTATGGGTGAGGTTAGATGTCACATCTCACACCCATCTGAAGATCCATCCATTTATTTCTATATCCAACACTGTGGAAGCACAGTTGCACCTATATATTCTATTTAATTGTCATCATTATTAGAAGGCACAAAAATAAAGAAATAAAGCAATGACTGTTCATGCATTGTCATGCAGACTGACATACATAAACAATCAGATAGAGAAAGGTCTTTCCCTGTCAGAATTATCAAAACCAGTCCGGGCTGAGTGTGATAACATCCTTCACGCCCCACACACAAGCAGAGAATTCGGTGGAATGATGAACAAAGCTACCCTGTCTGTCGGCATGTGTTCGTGCGCTTTCCATTCCATCTGGCACTCAAAACATAGCCTTGACCGGGTTTCTGGTCAGAGTCTCACGTGCCATCATGAATGATGCATTGATGGTGAAGTGGATAAGGGAGGCATTTAGTTACTGTTTATCTTTGGAACCAGCCTACTTCTCTTACCCTATCTTAAAGAAACATATGCTGTTTATCAAGGATACAGCCTACAAACAACAAAATGGCACGACATTATTTAATGGCTTCAAATAATATCGCAATAATGTCTCGAAACGAAAATGTCTTAAATTATAGCGTATGTTACAACATTAGGCTACACCTTTCCACCCCGCCTATAATTTATGAGAACAAACTGTTCGAAAACAACTTGGAAACTTGGAATCTCGGAAATCCCTTATTACATGTATCGCATGTGTTTTATACTCCTCCTTCCCGCCCCTTTTCCTCTCGTTCGCTACTCTCTGCCCGCGCTCCTCTGATCTATTCATGTGTCGTGTGAGAGCTGAGCGACAGGCTCACGTGTACGCGGAGCCGAGCCAGCTGCCGCCTCGATTACACTAGCCAGCCCCCGCTTCCCCTGGCGGCGCGCCTAGAACTCGCTCCAAAACTGCCAGCCACCTGACCGCCGCCTCACATGGACTCCTAACACAGTTAACGCCCCAGCTCACAAGGCTCTTTCCGCAGTCCCGTGTAGACAACAGCCGCAGTATTTTAAAAAAAAGAAAGACGCGCGCGCATAAACACACACACACACACATACACGCGCGCGCGCGCACACACACACACACACACACACACACACACACACACACACAGCCAGCTTGCTGATCACGTTTGAAGAGGGCTTTAAAACGGTAACCGGAGGGGGGAGTCGGATACCGTGTGTGTACTCTTTGGCATTTGGACTGAGTCACCGGAAACTAAGTGGGCGAGCGAGAACGTGAACAGTCACGTTTGCTCAACATACGAGGTTGTTTTCTTTCGTTTTTATCCCTTAGGGGAAGTCATAAAAATGTAGCAGTAAAATGTGAGGTGCTTCTCATTGAAAAACTTGTACCAGACTACTTGGCTTTTTGCAGCTGAGCAAATAAATGTTAGCTGACTACTAGCCTACAACAAAAGACACTAGAGGAAAATTAAAACCAGGGTCTGATATGACCATATGCAGCCTATTTCCAGGAACCTGTATGCATTGCTATGCTTTTTCATGCAGGCTTGTTTTTATATATTTAGTCATAAAAGTTATTATGCAAATCCCAATAAACAAAGGCAACACATCTGCCTTGCCTAAATCTCATTTGAGTTGACATTCTGGAATAGTCGGACGTGTGGTGTGGTGTGTGTGTGTGTGTGTGTGTGTGTGTGTGTGTGTGTGTGTGTGTGTGTGTGTGTGTGTGTGTGTGTGTGTGTGTGTGTGTGTCTGCATGCATTCAAGTGTGCGTGCAGGACCTTGACAGTGCTCTCATGCTGAAAGCAACAGTGGGCGTCTGTAGCAGCCTTCCTGTGTGTCTCCCCCTCACAGACACGTGCGCTGATCCCCGTTAAGCTCAAGTGTGTTTGTAATTCTTCAGGCAGCACGTGTCACCGACTGCAGTGCATTTTGGGTCATGATGTTAGCATGTGGCAAGTCTGACATGCCGCACTGCCCTCCCTCCCCTGCCTACCCACCACACCCAACTACACACACACACACACACACATCCTGTCTACCTATCACTGTCAAGTTCGTCTGAGTCACAGTCTTTAAGTTGTTTGCGCTGTTGCTTGACTGTGTGCTGAGGGAGACTCTAACCCTTGCCCTTCTCAGAAGCCAAGGCTTTTCTTGGAAGCACACCACAATATGAGGCTATCTCTACTCTCTCTATCTCTCACTCTCTTAATCTCTCTTTATCAACTTCACTACAGCCATGTAGGAATACATTAAAAGGTGTGAGTTTTGGAACATTCTAACAAAAGATTCTATTCAACAAAAAAGTGTTCAAGTTTCTAAAATCCCATGTAAAATTCAATGAACGCAGCTATTCGTTCATATTCCAACATCCCCATCTCACTGGTGTGAAGGTACACTGTTCACAAGTACTATTTTTTGAGCGAGGAATATAGATTTTCATCCTTTATTGAATACTTAGAAGTGGCTTCCCTATAATCAATCTCACATGCTTGTTTCTTAATAAGCCATTAAACAACTGGCTGTTTCACTACCACACTACATTACTCCCAGGAGAGCTACACGTTGCATATTGCCTTTTATGACAATACCACATGTTTACCATAAGCTGACATGGATACTGACTACCTATATATAAACCTACATCATGCATTTCACCAGTCCCCAGTCAGTAACATTCCTGTGATCCCAAGACATTGCCACTTGCACATGCAATATGGGGGGGAGAGGGCAGGAATTGTCATTCTGCTTTTACAAACACAAGTAATTACTTTCCCAAAAATAACTATCATAACTGTGATGATATGATAATGAATTTGATCGAAATGAACAAATCTCAATCTACATGTCTTTGTAAATTATGTCAATTGAGCAGCAATTATCACTTCAGCACCATGGTCAGCACCATGCAGGAACTTTGCATGGAGTAGGAATTGCCATCAGACTTTAAAGACCAGATGGACTTGGTCCTAAAGCTAGCTATCTCTCCAAAGATGTCACCATAGTCAGGTGGGAGTCCTGCACCATTCAACACTGCTAGCATTATCAGCTGACAATCATTACTCTGTGCATGCCACTTGCCACTCGCATGACTTGCACTCTGCACGTGCTGTCAGACTGTTGCCGCAAGCAGCAGCGGCATTGTCACTCAAAAGTGTTTTCTGAAGCTTTCTGAAAATATCAGTCACTGAATAGAAATGAGTTTCAATAAGCACCCACTTAAAAATATCACGGATGTTTACAGTCACAACCTTTCCAAATACAAATATGCTCTCCTTTTTTTTATTTTTTTATTGAATAGCCAATTGCACACACAATGCCTGGCAGTGAATGACATGGCAGGGAGGATAGTTGTGTGGATGAGCTCCTCTCTTCTACTCTAGTCATGCAAACATTGAGGTCAGTTGGTTTCCAACCACAGCAGTAGTCAGCAGAAAGGACCCAGGCGTGGCTCATGGCTGGCTTGCAAATCAACCCGTGCAAGCCCTAATCTGACAATGACCACAGGGCAGTCCAACAACGTGAGCCCTCTTCAGTTTCTCCCTAAACTGATGGCCCCATCTCCCAAACACACACACACACACACACACACACACACACACACACACATTTTCTCACAGTCTGGCAGCCCGACAGAAAGAGGAAGGCAGAATGAGGGAGAAAGATAAGCTCATTTCCAAGTCCCCTTTCTCACACATATCTTCACTCGATTCAACTGTTTCCCACAGGACTGTGCTGTGTGGTTGGGTTGCATTAAAAATAAAATAATGATTTCATCCTTCAATGCTCAGATCAATAAAGATCAAATAAGTTAACATACATATTTGTAAGAATTAATTGGTGGCATTCTGTGTGTGGATCAATATGTAAGCTATTCTCTGACAGATATAGGCCTAATGTCAGTCAATCACTGAGTTCCAGAAATACTAATACAATTTACCAGGTAAGTCTCCATTTCCCCTTCTCAGGTATTATGAAAAATGATAGATATGGCTATGAACACTGTGACCATCCAATTTGTGGGCGATACATCCTATTTGTGGAGGGAAATGACCTTCGAAGGCATTTAAGAGCTACAATTTATGTACTGGATGAAAATGCACTTAATATGAGTCAGGCTGTTCTTTTCCTCTACAAAGATGCTTGAAGAATGTCAGTGTGCCTTGGCAGAACTGCACTCTGTGAAGCTGAGAAAGTAGGTCAGCTGTATGTCTTGGGGCATACCTTATTATGCGCAGAACAATATACTATACTGCCAAAGAATTGTGAGCGTCACTAACAATGATCTAATTTAGGCATTTTTTTGCCTGTCTTAAGTCTTACCTTTCTACCCTTACAATTTAATTGAGTATTGTATCTAATCTGAGCGATGATTTTCCATTTTAAAACATCACCGGTGTTCTTTCCTGATATGTTTGCGCTTTCTCCAGGGTGCTTGTCAGCTTCCATAGCAGGAGCTATTTAATTCTCCTGCCAGAGGTGAAAAAGGTAAGCGCTTATTGTTCACGGTTATTTCCTTTAGACTATGATGTAAAGGGGACCGTCAAACCAAGCTGTCAAGCGATAGTTAACATTGATTGGAATATGCTTGTTTCGTTGTTACTTAAAACAGAATGGGCTAATTCGCTAATTCTACTAAATGTGTAGTTATCGCAAATTCGCTTTCGAATAAAATGGAATCACGTTGCGCTCACTATGAAGAATAGGGTAATTCGATGCTATAAAACCCATGACCTACTGACCAATCTCCCGCCGCTGGCTGAATCAAAACAGGACTCCCCAGAATATCAACGAGGGAGAGAGAAAGAACGAGAAATGGGGACGGTGGTAGGGGGTGTGTGCCTGCCTGGGAAATCACGCGCGGCACGTGGCTGCTGGAGCCTGTCCACGTGAGGGAGACTCGAGGCAGCAAAGAAGATGGGCAGTCGGGAATGCTCAGTACTTCGTGCCCACCGTTATCGAGTCTGTTGCCATGCAAAAACAGTCTCTGAGCTCAGCATGAACTAGAAGGTTGGATGGAAATAGAGAGTGCGGCTGCACGTGTGAACTCCACAATGTCCATGTTTATGATTGCCCCCGAAATCAAGGCAATTATATCGCCTTGTTTTCCTGATGCTACTGAATCTTAGGTGAGAAGGGCCAAGTAATTTATCTGATGAATTGAAAACAGCGTACACAGCTGATGTGATGTCACATCCTCGAATGAGGACCATCAGTATGCACTCATGTTTGACCACCTAGCCTACTTACATTTGTAACAGTGACCAGTAAAACATGTGACAAGCCTAGAAACCAATGCTTGTCATTCCTTGATTGCGTTTAGACCACCCCAATTTATGTCTCAACTGGTGAAATGACATGCAGCCCGCTGGTGTTATTCAAATTAGTCATAGCCTACTTATAGGACATATTAGACATAGTAGCTTCAAATTCTAAGTAGATTTTCAATGGTAAATGCTGTTTTGACCATGAGGGCCTAATAGGCTACCTGGGACTGGGAGTGGATGTGACAGTGAGGCAGTTGCACCTAAATCCTGACCTCTTTGGTAGGGCAACTATGTCCCCCACTATTTTAACATAGCAGGTAGGTCGTCTCAATTAGCCTACTATACAGCGTCCTTGGACATGCAGTTTGTCCTTTTTTTTATTTAAGGGTTCATAAGTTCTATAATTAATTATTAGGGAGAGCATGCCATGCCATGCCATGTTTACACCAAGGCCTTTTTCCACTATGTACGAGAAACGTGTACCTATTCATTAACTAGCCAGACTATTAACCAAAATGTTGGTCAGGGTTTTTGCACATGTTTGAGATGGGCATGTGAAGTCCTTGACATTGCCTGGTCACACGTGTTGAGGAAAGAATGGATAGTGAGTCAGAGTTTATGACTCCGATTAGTAGACTATGGAACAAGAGTCACCGGCTAGGGAGCGTGACTTGGTGCAGTCGTCAGAATGAAAACGCAAGGTCTTGCCGAGGTCGCGCCCAGGGAAACACCTTACAGTAGTAGGTCTATCGAAGCTGCCTTCACCCGCCCTCCCTCCGACACGCCCTCGAGACGCCACCCTCTTGCCCCACCCGCATCTTTCTCTCACTGACACCCATATGCTGAAACTGAGAATATCCTACATCCAACTGTACCGTAACTCACCAAAGTTACGGATTTTTCTCGGACAAAGTCATCGAAACAATGCCAGGCTATGTCACTACAGATATAAGAGGCTAGGCTCTTAGATATAGCGCACGGTTCGTTGACAAAGTTGTTTGAGTTTAACTGTTTCCCTTGTAGCGGAGTTCCCGAGTGCACAAGCACGCGAGTAGGAGGAGAGGTGGTGCAGAGTTTACACGTGAGATTGTTTATGTGTAGCCAAAGCAGGAAGTTGCTGCCATATCAGTCGCAGCAAACAGAATAGCAAGATCTTACAAGAGCTGCTTGATAGTCAACTCGCTCAACGAATGTCAAATTATTCACATTTAGCCTACTTTCCACACAAAATTCGCAATGAACGCTGAGTCTCTGTATTTCAGACCAAGCAGGCCTAATTAGACACATAACGCCTTTATTACGCTATTATTATTATCTTGTTTGCGACATATTTCGAGCCCTAGGTTTGCAAAAGTAGCCCTACAGTCGGATATCGTGTCCCCCTTGTAAGTAGCCTAACTTCTTATGACCGCCCGCGATATCATAAGGCTACAATGTAGCTTGTGCTTCCCCATCTTCGGACATTTCTTTAGGTGGCAAATTAGGGCGAAATGCTGGCAGGTTATGATGTATGTCGCTGATGTCACACATGCCACAGCTCTTAATTGTTACACCATTACATTTTTGCTGTATAGCCCAATGAAAGTCCTAAACTTAAACCTAAACATAATCAGACTGCTATCTCTCATGTCAACTAAACAGAAGATCACTAACATGCACAATATTAATCTATGAAAACAGCAAATGACAAACAGTTTATAATTACAACACTTAGGTTTATTAAATATGTATATTACCATTTAATAGCATGCTATAGTGTCTATTCAGAAATAGTGACACACACTTATAACATTAGAGTTATCTGTTCATCCAATGACGCGTAAAATATGAAACATAGCCTAAATAAACATTTTCCCAAAAGAGACACTCACCTGGACTGTTATCCATTGTAGCGGTGATTTCTTGACTTGGTTGAAAATTAGGAAAAGTGACCCTGTATTAGTTGTCCCTCTGCATCAATAAAAGCTGGCGTCAGGTTAGTTGAAAGCGTAATGTAGCCTACCCGCGTTTCCAGAGAAGGCAGGATATAACCAATGAACGCCGTTACATAGGGGTCGTGTCAACCCTTCAAGAAAAAAAAGCTATCTTAAGAGCACTGTGCTCAAATTGGAGAAAATTGCCGACAGGCAGAAGTAACTGTCAGTGCCCCGCAGACGAGAGGGGACGACAGAACGTTCTTAGCCTGCTTCGCCTGATGTCTAACTTGGCTGAGTTGTCCTGAACAGGATGTGTGAAGTACAGTAGAGGTAGGATCTGGTGAGGGAGAAAGACAATCCAAAGAATTTCAGCACAGGTGCTAGTGAGGTCACAACACTATGTGGAAGTAGTTTTAGAGACGCACGCCCATTAATAGGTGCTCACACTCAGCAGCACGTTTTCAGGTGCTTTAAAAATGTGACTGCCTCTGCCCTCGATTTTTTTCTCTTTCTCACTACCCTTGTCCTTTCAACCTCTGTTGTTTTTGTTTTTGTATGCCAAGGATTACACACTTGCACACACCCTCTCCAGCTCTCAGTCTCTTTCTGTCACGCTCCCCCAGCGAATAATATCAACCTTTTCACTTCCAAGCCACTCGCTTTATTCTCTCTCACGTTTTCATTGGCGGACGGCTAGCGTGAAAGGAGGCGAGGCAGTTGGACTGATTTGACATTGGAATGTTTCGCTCGAGTCCCGCTGCATGTGCATGCAGCATGTGAGTCGCAAAGACCGCTGCCCTACTGACACACATTTTATGCAAATACACGGGGCTCACGATGAGAAGGGGAGGAGTGGCGGGCGAGAGCACATGGAATAGAGGCGGAGCTCACCGTGACTGCCTCCACCGCTGCACGCTCGTTCTCGCTCTCTGTCGCCCCCACTGTCTTTCTATTTTCTGTGGTGTATGCGGGAGGTCTCCACAAAATGTGTCTGTCGGCGATGCTGTTAGCACCTCACAATATAATACATGTAGGCTACGACAGCAAGGGGTTGTTTGTGCAAAGTATCGCGAAATCCGGAACAAACATTCTCGAACACTCGAGGGAGCCACGAAAAGGCATCCTCGAGGACACGTTTTGGGCGAACTCATGCTGACATTCTGAAATGTAGGTCACCGTCACACTGTTTCATATACCCATATTCAGCGATACAAAGCAACAGTTTAAATATGCCATTATAAACTCCTTTTATATGCTGCAATGCGTTTACAGAAGATTTTATAATAGAATTAGGCAAAGAGTTATTATGGCGACACAATATTTTTATTGTCAAAATATGCGCATCCTACATTAATTCTGTTAAACCGCAGAATTCCAAATCGATCAATCACCTCAACAAAATAATAGGAGACTAGTATAGACATGCTGAGGGAAGTAGGCTAAAGTTAAGGCCGAGACTACACGACTGCATTGCGCCACACAGTGGCTACTTTGTAAAATGACATTTAACAACAGATGAGAAAGCAATGTGGAGAATGTTGCTCACTGCTGGTTTTAAAATGATTTAGACTGGATAATTTATTCAGAGTTATTTACTAATGACTATCTTTCACCTCTGGGTCCTTGTTTATTAAAAAATAGTTTATGCGCTGGCCTACTTGGCTACTTCTGATTAACACACCTGACTGGTAAATTTGGGCAAACCGCCAGGATTTTATGCAGCTGAGATACTTTCAAAGGAATATCTTTGAACGTGTGAAATGTGACATACCACAAGACACAGGTATGTGTTCACACCTCTGTGGAACAAACATGGTGTGTTTCATCACCTGTGTCTGTATAAGGTATGGCATGTGAAGCATCTCTGCAGTACGCACAGATATACCAGATTGGGAGTGAACTCACATGTGGCTTTTGAAACGTTTAAACAAACAAGAACAAGCCCCAAATAATTTCTCAGTGTGTTCGAGCTGTGCATTTTATGTGGTGCTTTAACAAGAATCTAACCATGCTTCTATTGCACGTCATGCTTTGGAGAAAGGTCTCTATCAAGTAAAATATACATAATGGACAAATAATGACATCTAAAAAGTGCCCTGTATTCAGGGATGGGCAGTATTTCTAATAATACATGTATTTGAAATACGTATTTTGAAATACAAAATACTATTTTGTAATTTGTATTTTATTGAGATGATGAAAATGCCTTTGTATTTTGTATCAAAATACTTCAGCGTTGTGTATTTTTGTATTTTCAAAATACTGTAAAATACTTTGTGAGACGCTGTGATGACATCTCTCTAACTATCTATATACACTACACTATATTGCCAAAAGTATTGGGTCACTTGCCTTGACTCACATACATGTATGAACTTAGGTGACCTCCCATTCTTAATCCATTGGTTTTAATATGATGTCGGTCTACTCTTTGCAGCTATAACAGCTTCAACTCTTCTGGGAAGGTTTAGGAGAGTTTATGGGATTTTTTGACCGTGGTCAACAACAGCATTTGTGAGGTCACACACAGATGTTGGACTGGCTCTTAGTCTCTGCTCTAATCTCTGCCCAAAGGTGTTCTATTGGGTTAAGGTACTGCACTCTGCGGAGGCCAGTCAAGTTCATCCACACCAAACTCTGTCTTTACGGACCTTGCGTTGTGCACTGCTGCACAGTCATGTTGGACTCTTGGTTGATGCTGAAGCATTCAGAGTTCCTTTCACTGGAACTAAGGGGCCAAGCCCAGCTATTCCAACATGACTGTGCAGCAAGTGTGGTATAACAGATGCCAGCTTGCTTAGCTGTATGTGTGGAACGTTGGTAAACCTCACTCCCCGACGCCTCAAGAGCGCTGCTGGCATGAAAGCTAGTAGCCTGGGCTTTAAGCTGGATTGTTAGCACGCTCGACTCCCGATCCGTGGTGCTGCTGTTTCGCGGGTTCGAGTCTGGGCGTGTGCAGGGCTGAACCGCAGTGGTTCAACACAATGTAGGTTAAAGTAGCATGAGATCTCTGTCTCTGTCTGTGGCACCTTCGCATAGTCAAGCCCCTGTGATGCCACTCTCGGCATATTGCACTCACAACACAAAACATGCGGTGTATTTTTTAGAGGACCAAAGAAAGGACTTGCCATCCTTGGACCAGTAAGTAACCCTCATCAAAAACCTTTTTAGTAAGGTTCAATACCATCATCGGGCCCCATAGGTGTCGTCTGAATGCAACACTGTTTGAGAAGTTAGTTGTGCTTAAAGGCATCAACTGAGGAGACAGACACCATTAGCTTACATAGCACAAAGACTTGAGTTCACAAGCTTACAGTATATCGCAAAACTTAAAGGTATACTATGCAGGATTGGCGATTTCATCGCCGGTTTCGCTTTCACTTTTCATTTTCGCTCGTTTTATGCTGGCATATTTCTCTGCAGAGCTTCCCCTACAGCTTTAGCGTGTATATTTGACAAAACTCCTCAATCGGTCAGTCTGCCGTGCCTTTTCATGAGACTTTACATGACACTTCCTGGAGTAGAGCATGGGTGCGTGCCCGGTGTCTCCTGAAGTTGCAAGTGTGGTTTTACCGCTACAGACCACTAGAGCGGCCAAAAAAACCCCCGTTCGACCGGTAATGACCCATTTAATCATCTATAACAGTATGGAATGAATTGATTAACTGAAAAACGTTGCATAGTATACCTTTAAGTTTGCAATTTTCCTTTCTTTTTTTTCTGTTTTACAGTATTAATGTGACAACCTGTTTTTTTTTACATTGATAGAGGTTGTACACTGTGATGAACTGTGAAAAACAGCTGTTTTTTCAGATACAAGTGAAGGGATAGACGAAAAAGGCTTTTAGAAAGAAGTATTTTGTAGTATTTTGAAAATACAAAAATACAGTATTTTATTTTGATACATTTTTTGGCTGCTGTATTTTGTAGCTTATTTTGAAAAAAAAATTTGGTATTTTATTTGGAAACACATTTTGATGTATTTGTGCCCATCCCTGCCTGTATTGACCTGTCCAAATAGACAATTGATCCTTTATTAGTGTAAGTCACAGTGAAAAATGTGTTGAGGTTACAGTAATTACATTTTTTCCAATTGCTGACACGCTAAAATGACATTCATAGCACAATTATTTAAACTGACACACAGAGAGTAGAACATCCTCTCAAGTCTCCAAAAGTCTAACACATTTTCAGCTTTACACATTTTTGCAATTCAAAATGGCACTTTTTGAATCCACTTTACACAGGTCTCTGCATAAGACACACAACTCTGACATAAAGAAACATGTTTGCAGTTTCAAAACAATGCCATCCAAAATGACACACATCAGACCAATATGTGTGCCATCCAGCCAAACACCTCAATGCTTACAGTTTTTTTCCAATTGCTTAAACACAATTTTGAAAATCCACACACAATTCACAAAACCACACCCCAAATTGCAAAATACCTCAATCTACCCAGCAAAATGAAGCACTGCAACCAGAAATCAAACTTTTTGCACCACATGGCACACACTTCATTCATTCACCAGATTTTTGTCTAACCAACTACACACTGTTGGTCATAATGAAAAACACTCTTATCTTTAGTATTATTTGCCATAATACTAAAATAGTTTAAATTGTAGAAAGTTCTTTACATGCATATACTGTAAATATTTGCAGATACAGATGCATGCTGTTGAAACTTTTTTTTTTCACCAAACAAGTCAGTGCAACATATGCACTGCAAGTATATTTACATTGGACTATCCCTTCCCTCTCGTTATCACCCTCCCTCTTCCTCTTCCTCTCTCTGCAATGTCTTCCTTTTTTGTTGTAAAAAGGTGCTTGTTGTTTTATGGTTTTGCTGTATTGTTTTTATCTTTGTGAAGCACATTGGGTTGCCCTGCTGCACAAAATGCGCTATATAAATACAGTTTTTGCCTATTGCTTACACACGTTTTGCAGCATTTGGCTCATTATGTCAAAACTCTACACACAGCTATAAGACATAGCACTTGGGGATAAACAACTCACATCTATGCCAATATGAAACACTGCAATCAAAACACAACACTCCTTTCTAAAAACTAAATTCTTGCAACAAAACTACACAAGCACCATTTGAATTACCCTTACACATCACCAGTAACACACTGATGCACTATAAAACACTGCCGTCTTTGTGTTTCTATTTTTTTTTATTTGGATATTTTCTCAGACCTAGTCTTCTGTAAAAGTCAAAAGTTGTAATCAATCAAGAGTTTTCATTTCAAATCTTTTTTATTGAGGAATCATCTGCATTCATACATTTTTCAAAACATATTCAAGTTTGAATGCAAAGGAAAAACAAACAAAATACACAAAAACAAGCAACAACACAAATGTCACATCCCACTTCCCACCCTAACCCACCCCCCCTGGGACTTCCTGATATGTATTGGCACTGAGGCATACAATTAGAGTCATAGTAAAATTCAGCCTACTCTGTCAAGATATTGGAGGAGGGGAGACCAGATCTTATGAAACTGTTCCAATCTATCTGAAAGGACAAACCGCATCCTTTCCAGGTGCAGGAGTTTAACCATTTCTTCCAACCACATTTTAACAGATGGGACCTCAGTTTTCTTCCAAAGCTGCAAAATAAGTTTCTTTGCTACAACCAGAGCATATGCCAACAGTTTCTGTTGACAAGGTGGTAGCATATGAAATTGGTCAGAAACTCCCAGTACCACTAGAAGTGGGTCTGGGTCCAGTCTTGTCTCCAGCATATCTGATATGGTTCTAAATATTCCAGACCAAAACAAAATCAATTTAGGGCAAAGAGCATAGCTATGACTAAGAGAGGCCTCTTCAATCTTACATTTATCACACAGGGGGGAGATATCTGAAAAAATTCTATGAAGTTTAGTTTTTGCAAGATGCAGCCTATGGATCACCTTAAACTGAATAAGGCAGTGCCTTGAGTTAGCAGAACATTTGTGTATGCTCTCCAAAGCATCCTCCCAGAGTTCGGCTTCAATCTCCACCCCAAATTCCTGTTCCCAGAGTGTTTTAATACCCTGTGTAGATGGTGATGATATATTTAACAGTGAGGTGTAAAGTAAAGATATTAAATGTCTAGCCCTGCCCAGTCCAAGAAGTCTGTCAAGTGTGGCAGGTTCCACATGATCAAGTCTGGACGTATGTTTTCTCACAAAATCTCTGATCTGTAGGTATCTAAAAAAATTATTTTGATGCAAACCATATTTTGTTTGGAGTTGGCTAAAAGAAGCAAAGTTTCCATCTATAAACAGGTCTCCTATGTTTAAGATACCCAGATCTCTCCACTGAAAAAAAACTGCGTCCATGTAAGATGGGGCAAAGGATGGATTTCCTGCGACCGGTAGGGCAAAGGATAAGGACTTCACATTGAATTTAGATTTAATCTGTTTCCAGGTGCGGGTTATGCTATGAATTATACAGTTATGGTTGTAGCATGACTTATTAACTTGCGTCGGTGCAAGCACCAACGCGCCAATGTCATGTGGAACACACTCCTCTCTCTCCATCTTGATCCAAACTGGATCAGTGAAAGTATGATCTAGCCACATCATAATAGTGTGAAGAGCACAAGCCTGGTAATAAAGAAAAAAATCTGGGAGAGCCAGCCCACCATCTGATTTGGGTTTACAAAGATGGCTTTTCCTGATTCTAGGGGTCTTATAATCCCACAAAAAAGGAACTATAACTGAATCCAACTGTTTAAAAAAAGTCTTAGGAAGGAATATGGGAATGTTCTGAAAAAGATAGAGAATTTGAGGTAGGAAAACCATTTTAATTGCATTAACTCTTCCCGCTAGTGATATGGGAAGTGATTTCCAAAACTGGATATTGTTCTGTAATTTAGATACCAAAGGAGGGAAGTTAGCCTGATACAACGACTGAAAGTCTTTAGTGACCTTAATGCCTAAATATGTAAATTCCTGTAGTACTATTTTGAAGGGAAATCTCTGCAAAGCTGAGAGGTTTTGGGTTTTTACAGGCATGAGTTCACTTTTTGACCAGTTGATCCTGTAGCCTGAAAACATTCCAAATTTAGCTATTATGTCCAATAAAGCTGGAATTGTGGACAAAGGTTTGGTAACGTACAGCAGAATGTCGTCCGCATACAGAGAAATCTTACTTAAGGTATCATTTAAACCACATCCGTGTATGCTCTCCTCAGAGCGAATAGTTTGTGCCAGTGGTTCCAGGGCTAAGGCAAAAAGTAGTGGGGACAGGGAACAACCCTGTCTTGTACCTCTGTGTAATATGAAAGGTGGAGAAAGCATCTTATTTGTTAGGATTCTGGCACAAGGTTTGTTATAAAGAACCTTCAACCAGTTTTCAAAACGGTCACCAACATTGTATCTCCTCAAAGTTGAAAATAAATAAGGCCATTCCAATTGGTCAAATGCCTTTTCAGCATCCAAGGAGAGGATAGCTAGGTCATCTGTTTTCCTGCTCTGGGAGTAGATTATATTGAAAAGACGTCTAAGATTAAAAAAGGAGTGTCTGTTTGGTATGAAACCTGTTTGATCAGGATGTATAAGTTTACTAACTAAAGAATTAAGTCTGAGAGACAGGGTTTTGGCAAGAATTTTTTGATCAGATGTCAATAGTGAGATTGGTCTATAACTACTCACTTCTAATGGATCCTTCCCTTTTTTGGGTAATACAGTTATAATGGCTTCATTTAAAGAAGGAGGTAGGCTGCCATCCTTGCTCGCCTGCACATACATTTTAAGTAGATAAGGTGAGAGAAGATCACTAAATTCTTTATAAAACTCACAGGGATATCCGTCAGGACCCGGAGTCTTTCCGTTTTTCATGTCTTTAATTGTCTCCTGTATTTCTGAGACAGAAAGATCAGCATTAAGTAGATTGTGGTCCTGTTGGTCTAACATAGGGAGATTACAATCGTCTAGAAAGCAATCCAGAACAGACTGGTCCCCTGAGGTCTTAGAGGAGTAAAGTGCTTCGTAGAATTGTTGAAACCTAAGATTGATGTCTTTGTAGGATGTTAGACAGGTTCCCTGCTCAGAATTTATTTTAGTTATTGTTCGATCACTTTCCATTTTTCTAAGTTGTCTAGCTAATAATTTATGAGGTTTTTCGCCAAATTCAAAGTACTTTTGTTGTGTAAACATGAATGCCCTTGTTATCCGCTCTGAAAGTAATTTGTTATATTGAAACCGCAAAGAGAGTATTTTCTTATGAGTATTACTGTCAGGATGTGCAGCATTGTCTTTATCTAGCATGTGAATTTGTTGTTCAAGTTGTGCTAATTCAGCCCGTTTCCTCCTTTTCCTCTCAGCTTGGAATGAGATAATGCATCCCCTAATGTATGCTTTCAGAGTTTCCCACAATATAGAAGGCAAAGTTTCAGGTAGATCATTAATTTCCAAAAAAAAGTTGATTTGTTCCCTAATAAACATACAAAACTCTGGCTCTTTCAAAAGTTGGGGATCAAGTCTCCACAATCTGTCACACTGAGGCAAATCTTCAAATCGTAAGGATAGCGAGAGAGGAGCGTGATCCGATACCACAATATCATGGTATTCAACTGTATCTGTAAGTGACACAAATTTGGAGTCTGCCAAAAAGTAATCGATTCGTGTGTAAACATTGTGAACATTAGAATGAAAAGAGTAAGCCCTGTCCTGTGGATGAAAAAGTCTCCAAACATCAAATAGATTAGAATTTCTTAAAAATTCTTTCAGAAAAATGCTGGATTTAGAAGGTGGCGCTCTACGAGATGACGAGCGATCCAGATAAGGATCCATTACTAAATTCAAGTCCCCTGCTATAAGTAGATTGGTTTGAGAGATGTCAGGAACCTGTGCAAAGACATGTCTGTAAAAGGATGGCGAATCTAGATTAGGTCCATAGATGTTGACCAAAGTAATAGGCAGGGAGTATAAATCCCCTGCCACTATGAGAAACCTGCCTTCTTTATCAGCAATAGTTGTTTTGTGAATGAATGGAGTCCCTTTTTTAAATAGAATAGCTACTCCTCTTGATCTAACTGCACACACAGCTTGATAGGTTTGTCCAATCCATCTACATCGTAATTTAGCGTGCTCATTTCTGTTCAAATGGGTTTCCTGGAGAAAAATGATATCACTAGACAGTTTCTTTAAATGTCCTAACACCTTGCCTCTTTTAACTGGCTGATTTAAACCTTTAACATTCCAAGTGACCACATTAATTAGTCTCCCCCTCCCCACTTGTGTTACATTATCTTGCATAATTCAGGCTCAGACCAAATAATTTGATGCCTCATCATCAGTGCAATAAACATTCCCACATGAATAAATAAGTCCCATTCCCTCCCTCCCCCTGAAGTAAATGTCTTGCCTATACTAAAGGAAACCTTCATTGTAAGGACTGCCCTACGGAAGTTACATACAAGAGAACAAAGCAAAAAAACAAGTAGGCTAGCCTAGTAACAACACACCAACATTAGTAAAGTTAACTTCCCTCACCTAACACTTCTAATAAAGAAGCTATATAAGTTATAAATAGCTCTGTAATTGTAATCTATTGTAGACTACTATAATCAAATTTGACAGCTGAAAAAACACAAGAGATTTAAGCCACGTTGATTCTAAACCGAACCTGAACTCAATCGAAATATAATCACCCAAGACGTCAGGAGTTTTCGTAGGCCTATAATGGCAATGAGGAACAGTTCTTATACACAGATTTCCTGTTTACTAACAAAACTAGATGCGCGCGCACCCACGGGGCAGAAGACGCCGAATGGCCGGTCTTAACGTTATAAAGTTAACCTAATAACCAGCTGCTGTACGCTATAATCGGTATTTTTTGTGTGCCACTGTTGTCTAAATGATGATAACATCTCATTTATGAGCTTATTTCAGAGTTTGTCGTTCGTTTTCATTATTTATAAAACATCGTATTTTTGGCGGTTTTGGTGGTTTCAGGCAAATATATGCATTACTTTACATTCCTGAACATTCTCTAACCATCGTCATTTCGAATAGTGCTGTTTTCGGCACTAAAATTCATTTTAATCTTTCCACGGAGAGCAGCTGCTTAATGCTGTTCATGGTGCTTTCTGCCCCTTGCGTGCGCGCGCATGTTTTCGAGAAATCTATGTATTCAGCGATGCTCCAATGTATCCTCAGAGTGCGGCACCGGGCTACCTCCATCGGCCGCTTGGTGCCCTGCGTCCCCGCCACCAAAGTGTCGTTCGGCAAACTCCTGAGCCGTTCTTGCATCGGTAAACACAGTCTCTGTATCATTAAATGTCACTCTCAACTTCGCCGGGTAAAGCATTCCGTATCGGACTCCTGCCTGATGTCGAAGCATCTCCCTGACTTTATTAAATGCAGCTCTGCGCTTTGCCACTTCAGGAGTGAAATCTGGGAAAATGCGGATTTTCTGCCCGTCGTAGGAGAGGTCTTTCAATTCGGCAGATCGTTTGAGGACTGCTGTTACATCGTGGAAGTAGTGGAGTCTCACTATGAGTGAGCGAGGAGGTTCCCCATCACCGGGCCGTTTTCGCAAAGCCCTGTGCGCGCGATCGACTAGTGGATCTTTTTCCAAGGACAACGCTTCTTTCAGGAGTTTTGAAACAAACGTTCCCATCAACATGCCCCTTTCTGTCCCTTCCTTCAAGCCTGCAATCCTCACATTCTGTCTTCTGGATCGCCCCTCGAGATCTGAACATTTATCCGCCAGGGGCCGGATTCACGAAAACAATCTTAAGATAAATCTTAAGTTGATTCCTAAGAAAATAAATAAGAAGTCCTTAAGATTGTTCTTAAATGCTATTCACCAATATTTTCTTAAGAATTGTCGTATTTCTTAGGAACTTCTTTGTTTTCCCACTTAAGAACTTAGATAAGAATGCCCTGCGCCATTCGTTACACTAAACGCAATCAAACGTGAGTTTTGTTTACAAGTGGCAACCGTTGCTAAGAGGGAAAGTCATGCCTTCAAGCACTCCCGGTTGTCTTAACTTTGAAACGGTAGGCTTACTTAGGCCGTTCTTACTAGAAAATACTGCCATTTCCAAGGACTTTAGATGTTTAACAGAGCCATATAAAGAGACTTCATGTTTAAGAAAGGAAACGTGTTCTACTCTGACGTCGACGTGCGCCGAGTGCTGCCAGGAACACTTCGAGCTATGCGAGTTTTCAGACAGAGGACTGAGCTAGCGAAAACAATAGCAACAAGCTAAAATTAGCAATGCATGGTTGGCTTATATATCGTGAGTACACAAAATAAAGGCTGATACTTCAAACGAGCTGTCTAAAACTGGTAAATGTGTTCAAATATATGACTATAAGAGGCCCGACTTTACACTGTAAAGTTTTTAAGACAGGTGCAGGGTTGTCTTAACCCTTTCATGCACGCATTATGAAAAAAAGTGTCTAGATTTTTTTAGTATTGATTTTATTAGGCTACTCTATATGAGCCCAATATTGAAAATCAGTTGGAATTTTTTAAAAATATGCTTTTATATAGAAGTTATGTTATTGTCCACGTATGTGGACAGTGCGCAACAAAGGGGTAAAAAAGAATAAAATGTAATGACAGAAAATGTGGAAACTATGGCCCTCTACTTCCTCCATACTACCCACCCAGCCCTCTACTACCCCCATACTACCCACCCACCTCTCTACTACCTCCATACTACCCGCCCAACCCCTCTACTACCCCCATTATTGCTCACCGACCCTCACCCACCCCTCTACTACCCCCATATTACCCACCTCTACTACCACCACTACCCAAACACCCCTCTACTACATTCCTACTACCCACCCCTCTACTACTAATCCACCCACCCCTCTAGTACTCTCATACCCACCCCTCTACTACCCACCCACCCCTCTACTACCCCCATATTACCATACCACCTTGGCATTACCACATGTAATTAGGTCATTATTTATAAATATGTTTACCAAATGTTTGTTTCTTTGTAATTTAAAGCAATTAAAATCATATTTGAAAAAAAAAAAAAAAAAAAAGTCCTAGTTACAAAATCTAATTTTTGGCCATTTAACTCCTCTGTTGCGCAACGTCCACATACGTGGACAGTTGCTTTTTAGGGTCTACAAACTCCATTTTACATCCGATTTAATTTCTGAAAACATAGAGTTGTTCAACACACTCTCCTGTACAGCATAATATTTTTTTTTACATGATTTTGCCTTCTTGAGTACTAGCTTTTTACAGATATGCCTGGAGCATTCAGCATATGGCCATTACTGTCACTCATGTTGAATTGATGATGTCATCAAGCAGTCAATATTCCAAATATAAGATGAGACATATTGTTAATATATTGCCAAGGACCTACTAAAACTGCCCTGAAGTGGATTGGTGTATATCAGCATGATAAATAAGTAGAAAACAGAGTTAAAGTTACTGTCCACGCATGTGGACGTTGCGCATGAAAGGGTTAAAGTTGCGAGGAAAATTACGAATACATTTAAGATCTAAGTTTTTAAGAATGCCATTTGTTCCTAAGTGTTTTCTTAGGACGCATCTTAAGAAGAAAGTTAAGGAAAAACATAAGAACTTTATTCATGAATATCAAATCTTCTTAAATTTGCTCTTAAGACAAAAGATAAGAAGAAAGCACCACTTAGGAAGTATTTTTGTCTTAAGAAGGCTTCGTGAATCCGGCCCCAGATGATTAACTTCTGTAGACAATCGTTTCACCTCAGACTGGAGGAAGGCTACAGTATCTGAAGTTTGCGAAGCCGCATGTTCTAGATCGGCGATAGTTGAGCTATGTTGAGCATTACTGACTTGCAGAGCTGAAACGGCAGACTGAGTCTCGGTTTTAAGCGCAGAAAGTTCTCCCCTGATGGTAGAGGCAACCTCCGCAATGCGAGTGTCAATAGTCTGGCATATCTCCACTTTAGTAGCTTGTAAGTCAGAACGTAGTGAACTGATGGCCTCCAGAATTGGGCTATCTACCGACCGTTCTTGAGGGCAGTCTGACAGGGTAGCATTAGCTTCATCCATAGCACATGGCACAGCCGCCGCCTCATTCTTCCTAGTAGACTTCGTTTGCGTCCTTGAGGTTGACTTCATCTTGATTCCAATTAGTGAATATTATGTCCTAGGTGTTATTAACAGCTTATACAACACTTATTTGAAATATATGTCAAATTAGATCCATTTTAACCGAACATTTGCGGGAGCTATTGGGGAAAGCGACCTACCCGCTCATTGCTCACTAGCGCCCCCTCATCAATCAAGAGTTTTTACAAAAAAAAAAAAAACATTCTTACAGAAATAAAGAGAATAGAAATGTCAAATATAGCAACAAAACAAAAGTAAAAGAGACACATCTCTGCACTGGTCCTCGTCTTTGTCCTTGTCCTCTTCCACGTCCGACAGCTCTCTCTCCTTGTCCTCCTCTAACTCTTACACTCATTGGATGCCTCTCATTTGGTCTTTTATACACCCTCCCTTCCTCGATCCAGTGCTAGTTATAGATCAGTGTGAACGCCCCTCGAGGATCGAAGAGAGATGTTGAGAGGCACCCATAGTCTCCATGCTTGCTTAGTTCTCAAAATGGCTTACCTGAGGCCTATTTGTAGAGCTAAGGTTCAGACCGATTGGTGTTCTGTTTTCTGTGCAAGTGTTTTCAGGTGTATAAGTGCCTACAATTGCCAGATGAGTTTTGCATTTTGAGCAAAGTGTTTTCCCAACGATACCAGGGGATTTTGTTTTTGCACAAAGAAAATGTGTTTAAGCTATGGTTACACTGTGTGTAAAGTATAATACAAGAAGTTTAGGTATTGAGGCTTTGGTGTAAGCATTTGATTTTAGTGTGTAAGCAATAGGTAAAAACAGTAAAGTTGCCTTGCCTCACCTTACCTGTGCTCTTTTCATAGTGCTTACTTCCTGATTGAAGTGGTATAAGTTAAAGGGATATTCCGCCATTTTTGGAAATACGCTCATTTTCCACCTCCCCTCGAGCAAAACAATCGATATTTACCTTGCTCCCGTTCATCCAGCCATTCTGTGAGTCTGGCGATACAACTTTTAGCTTCAGCCTAGCATAGATCAGTGAATCGGATTAGACCATTAGCTTCTCGCCTGCTAGCTTCATGTTTAAAAGTGACTAAGATTTCTGGTAATTTTCCCATTTAAAACGTGTTTCCTCTCAAGTTAGAAAGTGCAATAAGACCAACTGAAAATGAAACCTGGCGTTTTTCTAGGCTGATTTGACATGGAACTACACTCTCATCTGGCGTAATAATCAAGGCAACTTGCAAACGTACCATAGGCGCAGTGATATCGTACGCAGCATCTGAAAATAGTCCCCATAGACCAGTGTTTTTCAACCACTGTGCCGTGGCACACTAGTGTGCCGTGACACATTGCTAGGTGTGCCGTGGGAAATTATCCAATTTCATCTAAGTGGTCTAAAAAAAGAGTGAATAGAAATAATTTTCTTTGTGTTCATTTGATTCCTATTCAAGACACTTTGACAAGAATGACTTGATATCATTAATGCGGGCTACAGATTTTTATTTAATTTAATTTTCCATAAAATTTCATTTTATTTAACATTTTCGGCTGGTGGTGTGCCTCAGGATTTTTTCAATGAAAAAAGTGTGCCTTGGCTCAAAAAAGGTTGAAAAACACTGCCATAGACAACAAGCAGTAGTAGTGCCAGTAGTTTGAAAGTTGCCTTGATTATTACGCCAGATGAGAGTGTAGTTCCATATCAAATCAGCCTAGAAAAACGCCAGGTTTCATTTTCAGTTGGTCTTATTGCACTTTCTAACTTGAGAGGAGACACGTTTTAAATGGGAAAATTACCAGAAATCTTAGTCACTTTTAAACATGAAGCTAGCAGGCGATAAGCTAATGGCCTAATCCGATTCAATGATCTATGCTAGGCAGAAGCTAAAAGTTGTATCGCCAGACGCACAGAATGGCTGGATGAACGGGAACAAGGTAAATATCGATTGTTTTGCTCGAGGGGAGGTGGAAAATGAGCGTATTTCCAAAAATGGCGGAATATCCCTTTAAGGATTGAGGTGTTTGGCTAGGTGGCACACGTATTGGTCAATTATCTCATGTGTGTTATCTTGGATGGCATTGTTTTGAAACTGCAAACATGTTACTTTATGTTCGATTTTTGTGTCTTATGCAGACATAAGGCAGAGTGTTCAGTTCATGCAAAAAGAGCCATTTTGAATTGCAAAATGTGTGTAAAGCTGAAACTGTGTTTAGACATTTGGAGACTTGAGAGGATATTTTGCTTTCTGTGTATCAGTTTAAATAATTGTGCTATGAATGTCATTTTAGTGTGTTAGCAATTGAAAAAAACTGTAATTTATACCACATCGAAAATACAGTTTTTTTTCAATTGCTTCAATTGCTCACAACTCTACATCAATTCAGCAAAACCATACACCAATTCTCAGCCTTGACACATTTTAACCCTAACACACAAAAATCTATCAGGAAGTAACTTGATTTATTTCAAACACAACCAATGAAAATGCCACACGTAGCCTACGTATATGTGCTGTAAAAAAACAACAGCAACTGATTTATTCAGAAAAATGAATATATTTGGTTCCAATATTGATTGGATTGGGTTCTTTTTGCATATCACTGTATTTTTACTCTTATATGGCAATATATATATATATATATATATATATATATATATATATTGCCATATAAGAGTAAAAATACAGTGATATGCAAAAATCATATAGGCTATATAATATATATATATATTTTAATCCATAAAAACGAAAGAGCTTTAGATTTAGAGTAACAGTAGCCCCGTTTACATGGACACTTCTATTCCGATTAGAAACGGAAAAAACAGCTCAATCGGAATAAAAATCGTCATATAAACACCTCAATCGGAATGAAAATCCTGATCCGATCAGAATTGTGATCGGAATAGAAGAGGTGGTGTAGTCCATTCCTATTCCGAATGAACGCTCATGTATACGGTCATTCGGATTGACCGTAATATCTTCCCAATGAAAAGTAGCAAACAACGGCTATTCCGATCAAAGATTCTAAAGCGCTTACAGACGTCTGATCGGAATAGAATGTAGCCCATGTAAACAGACGGCGCAAAAATGTTCAATCGGAATAGTTTAATCGGAATGACAAAAAACTGTCCATGTAAACGTGGCTAGTGTAAATGATAGACATACGTTTATAATGCTATGGAAAATGTGTTTATGATGTGAGACAAATGCTTGCTTTTGAGATTTAAGACAACATTTTGAACGCTTTGTTTGATTTTGCAAGATAGGGGGCACATTTTGCATTTTGTTTGAGCAATTATTGAATTTGTGTGTAGAGCTTTGAAAAAACAGATAGAGCTTTGAAAATGTGTGTACAGCACATTTTGTCCAGCAGGGCAAGCCAATGTGCTTCACAAAGATAAAACAATACAGTAAAACCATAAAACAACGAGCACCTTTTTTTACAACAAAAATGGAAGACATTGCAGAGAGAGGAAGAGGGTGAAAATGAGAGGGGAAGGGAGAGTCCAATGTAAATATACTTGCTGTGCATATGTTGCACTGACTTGTATGGTAAAAAAAAAAACAAGTTTCAACAGCATGCATCTGTATAAGCAAATATTTGTGTGCACGTAAAGAACTTTCTAAAATGTTAACTATTTTAGTATTATGGCAAAGCATACTAAAGATAATGGTGTTTTTCATTATGCCCAGCAGTGTGTAGTTAGACAAAAATCTGGTGAATGAATGAAGTGTGTGCCATGTGGTGCAAAAGTTTGATTTGATTGGTAATGCTATATGTAGTTTTGGTTGCAGTGCTTCATTTTGCTGGATATATTTAGGTATTTTGCAGTTTGACTGTAATACCTATTCCTAGCTCCCTAGCGCATATGTCTATATGAGAAATAGGCTAGACAAAGGAAAGATCTCATTTTGAATTCTCTTGTCCTCTAAGTACAACCCAGTAGACTTTGACTGAGACTTTAGTAACCAACAGCTTGGGGGCGACATAGTCAAGCATATGAAATGAACAAATTTCAAAATGTTTGTGCCTCAGCTTGCCTGGAAAAGTAGACAGCAGAGATGCAAACAGTTTGTTATTTGTTATCTTCATGAAACTTTCTCTCTCTACAACCCCCCCCCCCCCCCCCCCCCCCCACACACACACACACACACACACACACACACACACCACCACCACCATACGTGTGTGTGTGTGTGTGTGTGTGTGTGTGTGTTTGTGAGTGTGTGTGTGTGTGTGAGTGTGTGTGTGTGTGTGCGTGCGTGCGTGCATGCGTGCGTGTGTGCGTGCGTGCGTGCGTGCGTGCGTGTGTGTGTTTTAATATGAATGGGCTGAACACAAGTTGTGCTTCAACATGTTGTGATGGGCATGTTGGTAATTACAGACTGTTTTGCAACTCGAGCAAACTCCTGCCAACACTCACACCTGCAAAACACCTTGTGTCTATAGCACTAGAGTATGCATACACACACGCAAATAACCCCGTGCACATGTTCTCTATTTAGAAACCAGCATGCTACAAACACTCATGCACTCACATTGTACACGCAGACACTGCCAACCCACTGCACCATTTCACAAACAGATTGTTTTGCATGAACAGGTGCACACACACACACACAAACACACACACACACACACACACAGATAGATAGATAGATAGATAGATAGATAGATAGATAGATAGATAGATAGATACTTTATTGATCTCCAAGGGGAAATCCAAGATATACACACACACACACACACACACACACATCCACATTCTATATGATAACGTAGTAAGTAGCAACCAGTGTTATTCTCTGTTGTAGCCCCTTCACCCTCTCCCCCTGTCGCTGCCATGCAGGCCAGTGCACCAGTGCCTCACCCAAGCTTTCATTAGCCTCTGCTGACAGAGGCGCCTCCTCTGATACAATGCCAGCTCAGCCCAGGGCTAGGCGGCGTTCATTCGGCATTGCCATTCCTGGTCTAGCGACTTCATTTGTTTACCTTTGTTTTGATTTGGTGAGAGACAGAGAGGTAGATAGAGGCAGAGAGAGACAAAGTGGGAGAGCGAAAAAGAGCGAGAGAGAGAGAGAGAGACAGAGAGAGAGAGAGACAGAAAGTGGATGAGGAACTGCACTGATGAGATAATGCCGCCTAAGATAAGCTTTGGTGCGTCAGACAATTTTTTTTTTGCTTTTGTTCCTTGGAGGTTGAAACAGTACAATGTGTATTTTTTGTGTCTATTAGTGTGCAGCAATGGTCAGAGAGTCTAGAATAACTTTAGATCAAAGAAATGCATTTGCATCCCGCAAAAAAGTTGTAACAAGTTGTCCAGCGCTCGATGCTATCTCTTTTGACTAAGCCGCTGCATTGTCTATGGTCTACTTCTGGATGAATTGATCCACATCTTCATTTGGCATGCAAATGTTGTACGACTGAACAGTACAGCCATTGTAAACATATGGAATATGTTTTTGTGTGATAAATCAATTCCCATGACCAATGAGTGCTTTTCGGCCACTTCGCCTGTCATGTTGACAAACAGTTGTGGTGATGTCACTGGCAGAGAATTTTAGGGAGCATGAAGGGAGAAGTCACGGTTGTGTCATAAATGATCCCCAGTGATGTCAGAATTGGCATATGTCACAATTGTTTCTGATGGGCCTGGACCAATAACCTTGCTGCTCTATTAGAGCTCTCACCAATCACATTCCGGCCCCCCACGCTATACTCCAATCAGCTGCTTTTCCAAGAGCCCACAGATCTTCAGTAATTAGACAATCATTTCCACATGTGGATCAAACTGCCTCTCAACCATTCACTCCCCTCATCTCACCCCCCCCCCTTTTCTTCTCCTTGTTTTTCCCGATCCTTTGCTCTCCCTTTACTTTTTTCAGAGCCGCTATGCTCCTTCTTCTGTCCTCACTCTCCGAATATCTCTCTCACTTGCATAAACACACACACACATGTGTAGTTACCTAGTCCTAGGCCCACTTGCAAAGACACACAAACAAAAAAGAAAAGGAAAGAGAGAGAGAGAAAGAGAGAGAGAGAATGGGGGAGACACACACACATACAGGGGTAATACACACATAATAGGAAAGAGAGAGTTACACCCACACACTCAGAGAAAGAGTGTGATACACACACACTCATTTTACTTGTACTCTCAAACACACATGCACAAAGAGTGTGTGCAATGCACATACACACACACACACACACACACACACACACACACACACACATGCTCCCCCTCTCGCTGTGATCATTTGGAAATTTGGGGGTTTTACGAAGGCTGTCTTAATCAGAACAACCTGGCACATTTTGGCACTGCGCTGCACTTATGGTAATTCAATCAGAGTAAGATGGAGAGAGAGAGAAAGAGAGAGAGGGAGAGACAGAAAGAGAGAGAGAGAGAGTGAGACAGAGGAAAGAGAGAAACAGAGAGAGAGAGAGAGCAGAGACAGAGGAGGGTGAGAGGCAGTTAGAGCGGGTATTGTAGGAGGTATGGAAGGCAGTCATGTGTTCATGCAGAAAGAAAATGGATGGGTTGCCGGAGAACTGAGACAGAGGAGACGCAGTAAAGACGGGGTTACACAGAGGGAACGGAGGAAAATAGGGGTTGGAGTTAGGGGGAAAGGGGGAGCCATGGAGAGGGAGAGAGAGAGGGAGAGAGAGTGCAAAGCAAAGTGGGAATAAGACAGTAATGGTAGTTGACAGAGGTGGGTTCACGGCAGGTTCACAGTGACATCATGGCTGATTTGAGGAAAGTTTATATAGGAAAGCCATTCACCCTCTCATTGGACACACGTGTAGTACTGAAGGCACACACACACGCACACACATACATATATATACACACACACACGCATACACACATGAACTCACATACTTAGATGCACACACACACACCCACACTTATACATGCACACACGCTCACATGTGCAAGTACTCAAATACAAACTCACACATAAATGTGAAAAAAATGTGTAGATGGATGGATGTACTGGGCATGAACCTTAGTTTCTGAGTAAAAATGTCTCTGTCCCCCCGTGTGTGTGTGTGTGTGTGTGTGTGTGTGTGTGTGTGTGTGTGTGTGTGTGTGTGTTTGATGCATGTGTGCATGCATGTGCATGCTGACATGCACATGTGTGTTTGTGTGTGTGTGTGTGTGTGTGTGTGTGTGTGTGTGTGTGTGTGTGTGTGTGTGTGTGTATGTGACTGGGTGAAGGTTTTTTGCATCTGTGCTGCGTTTACTGCACGTCTGTGTTGTGTTGTCAATGTGTCTGCATTAATAGGGTCTGTGTGTTTCCCCTTCTGTGTCTTTGCATGTTTTGTGTTCATTTTGTTCTCTCTCTTTCTCTCTCTCTCTCTCTCTGTGTGTGTGTAGACTTTTTTCAACTTTTTTCAGTTGCAGCATGTGTTGTGTTGTCAATATGTATACATTACAGTAAACGTGTGTGTGTTTCCCCCCCTAAGCTACCATAGCTGCGGTGCCTTTGCATGTTCTGTGTTTATGTTGTTGTGTGTGTGTGTGTGTGTGTGTGTGTGTGTGTGTGTGTGTGTGTGTGTGTGTGTGTGTGTGTGTGTGTGTGTGTGTGTGTGTGTGTGTGTGTGTGTGTGTGTGTGCATGTATGTGTGTTTGTGTGTGTGTGCATGTGTGTGTATTTGTGTGTGTTTCCAGGGTTGTGTGGCATAAATGTGCAAATTGCTCCTTGTCGGGCTGCTGTGGAATGAATAAGGCCCTTCATCAGTCAGGATGTGTGTTTAACATTATAACCCAAAACTGACAACTGTTCCCCACAGCCAGCATCTAAAGTGC
>NC_085002.1:7557946-7565446 GCF_963854185.1 Sardina pilchardus | reverse complement strand
GTGTGTGTGTGTGTGTGTGTGTGTGTGTGTGTGTGTGTGTGTGTGTGTGTGTGTGTGTGTGTGTGTGTGTATGACTATGTGTCTGTGTGTGTGTGTGTCTGAGCATTCACTGCTTAAATACTTTAACTGCGCGTCTCCCTCTGTCTTTGTTCTCTCCCCTTTGAGAATGACAGCCCCTCAGGCTGGGAATGCTGCTTGTGTCTCCACTCTCTTTCTCTCTCTCTCTTTCACTGTCTCCACTCGTCTGTCAACAAAAAGCAGTTTTCATCACCTCTCTCTCTCTCTCTCTCTCTCTCTCTCTCTCTCTCCGCCACATACATACACACACACACACACACACACACACACACACACACACATACACACACACACACACACACACACACACACACACACACACACACACACACACACAGAAAGAGTATGTGGAGCTTGAAAGTACACCTTTGTGTGTCTTCAGATGTTGATCCCGAGATGTCTGTCTGCAAATGTATGGATGGGAGTAATGGGGAGAATAATAGCTATATTCAAGCCATAACTTGCACTGATTTCCTTCCCTCCAAACTATGGGCTTGTCTGCTGGAAATAGAGCTGACAATCTGGCTGCCAGGCTGGGCTTACGAGCTTCGTGATGAGAGTAGTCATTCTGTGGTCTCCATCCAGATAAATCTAAAGGGTGAGGAAAAGACAATAGTTTGGAAATTATTGTTTGTTACAGTGAATGGGAGGCAAAGCGTTTGGCATAATTTTAGATTGTGGGAAAAGCCTTACACACTCAATTGTAGGTCCCTGCTTTGTCCGTAGTGTTTGCATCTGGTGAGTTGAACATGGAACTAGAGTGTCTCCTAGAATTTAAATCTAAACTTTTCTCCAGCGTTATAGTGATGTTTCCGTTGGAGCAATTTGGCTTTACAAGTATTCTTCAACAGGGATAAAGTTTTCAAGAGATTTAAACACGCTGTCGAACACATATTTGCTTCCCAGTCTGGTTTGGCAGAGGTGTATTTGTGGGGGTTGTGTCGTGTGTAGAGGTGGCCAAATGTGTGTGTCTGTGTGTGACTCTGCTCTTCTGGATGTGTGTATGTGTTTTGATTCTGTGTGTGTTTTTGTTTGTGTGTAAGTGTCTGGCTGCATGCGTATATGTGTGTATGTGTGTGAGTGTGTGTGTGTGTGTGTGAGAGAGAGAGAGAATAGGATAGGTGAGTTGTGATACTTCTCACCTTCTGTGTGGTCGAGATCGCTGTCTATTCTCGCTCTCTTACACTCACCATATGTGTCCATCATGAATCTGATGCATGTGCAAACACACACACACACACACACACACACACACACACACACTTAATCCCCTTTGTAGTGTGAGTTAACCCCTGACCCCCGAGAACCCTAGGAGAGGAATGAGGGATAGAGAGAGGGTGTGGGAGGATAAAGACAGAGAACTTTCATCCGTCCGGATTACAATGTCATCTGTCGTGTTGGTCTCCATAGTGAGCGTCTCCTGCTCTGCTGCCATGTTGTGTGGAAAGCGTCAGGGGTGCCGGGGAGCCAAGGATGTGTCCTTTTCTGGTGAATTGATCAAGACGGAACATGATCTTTGACGAGGGGCTCACAGCACAGTACATATACTGCATGACAAGCTTGAGCACCATAAACCAAAGGCAGATCAAGCTGTAAAAACGCTGTGATGTCTCTGTAAGGGTTTTTTTTTTTTTTTTTTTTAACCGACTCTGCATTAGAAAATATCAGTAACTTATAATTAATAATTCATTGTTCTTTTTAAAAAAACAAAACAATAATTCAGAAACTTCAGAAACATCAGTCAAGGACTAAAAAATGAAATCTACATAAAATAACGTGGAGACATTTTGGGCTAAGTTGTTTTGTGCTGATAGACTAGATGGCTCTTGACAGTGGAAATGATCTGGACCTGATAAGGGCTGAATCAAGCTGGATGTGTGTGTGAGTGTGTGTGTGTGTGTGTGTGTTTGTCTCAATTGGGTCAGCACAATAGAATGTTTGTGATGAAAAGACAGCAGGACAGCAGTTGAGTTGTTACAGAAAATAATAGGATGATGGCAGCTTTAAGTTTTACAGCAAATTAGAATAGTCAAATGGTCTAGCAACAGGTTGGATAGGGAATCATTAGTCTGTACAAACCATGAAAGACAAGGTGAAGATAAGGAAGAACAACGGAGGAACAGAATGACAGGATTGATAAAAAAGAGAGAAAAAGAGAGAGCGTGCAAGAGAGCGACCGCGTGTGAGAGAGACTGTGTCTGACTTTGAGTAATGCGGGCTGGGCTCACATAAGTGAAAAAGAGCTGCAGACAGAGAATGAGGGGAAAAGAGGAAATAAAGATCAAAAAGGGAAAAAAGAGCGAGAAGAACGAGTATAAAACACACAGTCCAGCCCAGCCCAGCCCAGCCTGGCCCAGCATGCCGTTAGCAGCCTGTCGGCCCGACAGCAGCAGCAGACCAGCCGGCCAGACAGAGAGTTGATTAAACACACTGGGAAAAGGTGCTGGGCCAAAGTCTCAATTATCCACGACCTTTGCCCCCTGCCCATTGCCCCAGGCACCACAGGTGACCCCAGCGCTGCCCTCTGAACCCCCATGTCAGCCACAGGGTGCTGTGCTGAATAACGGCACCATTGTGTCTGTCAAGAGTTTAAATTACGGCTCTTATTATCGTTATCCCTATCAATGTTAGCATTAGCCGACACAACACAAGAGTTAATTAAGCCTTGTATTTAGATTACGTTTAAAAAGTGACACTGATAGCAGTCGTCATAGCATTAGAAGTAGTAGTACTAGATGTAGCCAAACTTGCACTAGTTGTAACAGTTGTAGTTTTTTGCAGTAGGAAAAACAGCAACAGTTGCAAAGAGTGTAATTCAACAAATTTCAACATTTTGGAAGATATTTGTTTAAACTTAAACCAGCTGTGGTAGTAGACTAAACTTTAAGTAGAACTAGTTGTAGCAGGAGCAGCAGCAGTGGTAAAAGCAGCATTAAAACGTTAAGCAATACTGATGACAGTTGCAGAGGTAGGAGAGGAGAAGCCCTCATGGCTCAAGTAGAAAATAAGAGGGAGATTACAGCCTTTCATGGAAATCACATTAAATCCAGTCAAACGTGTTGTCTATAGCGCCAAGAGTAGCTGCCTGCTCTGCGCTCAGCTGGTGATTGCAGTTGGAGTGCTATCAGCTGTAGCCACAGTGATAGCACAGCCGCAGTAGCGAGAGGCCAAGCGGTAGCAGTTTAGCCAGAGTAGCAGCAACCCCCTTTTGTTAGGCAACAGCTTGGACGGCTGCCAGTGTATCTATCGACGTTTTCATTGTATTGTTATAAATCCTCTGTTTAGTGTCTCGTGTGTCGAGAGCGCCGAGCGGCGCCGTCACTCAGGATTGCCACTGACGCGTAGGCTCTCTCGCTGTGTGTCCAGGCTTGCCTCTTAGCCCAAACGTAAACAACAATCCATTTCTCTGGTTCATTTGCCCTGAACTGATTACTAACCTCCTCCACCACCGCTGCTCATAAAAGGATCTGTGTTATTTTAAACCTGGTAGGACCATTGTAAATAATATCCAAATATCGTGGCCATAAAACTTAGTTATCCCCCATATTTAAAGCAGTTTTTTTGCCACATGGCCAACAATATAATAGCTTTCATAAATTAAGCCTCCTGTGCACAAGCGGTGACCGCAATCGTAAAAATATTTTGGAGAGAGGGCAACTTGTGTTTCTCCCGCACAAAGGAGCCGGCTCAATTTATCAAAATAGAGAATGTACTCTCATTAACTTGGGACATGTGCTGGTCTTTTTTGCCTGCATGGAAATAGAAGTGGTTGATTGTTCAGGATTAAACCCATGTGTGAGAGCCTGTGTTTTATTGTGAACTGTTGTGAATCTGATGTGTAGTTTCACCGTGTGTATGGAGTGTGTGTGAGTCTGCAGTCTGGAAGTGTGTTCGGCTAATACATGTGGCCATTTATGTCCATTGTATGTGTAAGCTTGCAAAGCAGCAAACACTAGGAGGGATGTGTGTGTTTCTCGGAGTGTGTGTCATAATGAACACACTAATGAGGTGTGTGTTTCTGAGTGTGAAACTCTGTGTGCAGGAACACCTGCATGTATACAGCCTGGCATGGAGTTCTGGGACTGTGTGTGCATGTGTGTGTGTGTGCATGTGTGTGTGATTGCCTTTATGTATATATATATATGTATATATATGTGTGTGTGTGTGTGTGTGTGTGTGTACCACATCCTTTAGTTTGTGGTTTATAGTCTCCCCAGGCACCTTGATTTATGGTTCATATTTCAGCAGGATAATTATGCCTTTCTGAGGTAATGTTTTCCCAGACATATTTGCTTGTGTGAACGTTCACCATTTCAGCCTCGAACCAGCACAGACCCGCCCCCCTCGCCAACCCCCACCCTCCTCTGCCCCCCTTCACCCCCCCACCAACCAACCCCCACCTCCCACCCGTCTCCCAGTCATTCTAGACCAGGAGGTGCCATATACGAGTCAACAGGGAGCTTCAGAAAGGTCCTTTTCTCTCCCCTCCACCCGCCACCCCCCCACCCTCCTACCCCCCCTCTTCCTCCACCTGGGCCATAACGGAGCCCCGGGGTCAAGTGTAAACGTCTGTCCAGGAGGTGACACAGCCCTAATTTGTTTTCAGCCCAGAACGCCTCGAGTTTTTTTTTTTTTTTAATGGCAGACGTCTGAGTCGGTAATGAAGGCCTGCGCCCGAGCAGCGGGACGCCGAACGACGCGCGAGATGCTTAGAGCGACGCCGCTCTGCCGAAAACATTGCGGTTTCGTAGTAAAAAGAAAAAAGAGAGAGAGAGCGAGGTGGAGAAAGAGAGAAAGAGAGAGAAAAAAAAACCGTGGCGCACGTAGAGGTCTCGGTGTGCGGAGCGTCGTTAAGGGAGCCCTGAGCGGAGGTCGGAGGCGTTGCGTCGGTTCAGCTTGCGTGGCTTTGTGAAGGGCCACTGTGTTGCAAGCGCCCCTCTCGCTCTCTCGCTTTGTTTTGGTCTCGTCTCGTCCGCCCCACCGCTGTGATGTCCCGGTGTTTCGTAAAAAGCCGTGAAATCGCTGAATGAAGAGGCGTGCTGCGTTCCCTCCAAACACGCTGTGTTGTGTGTGTGAGCCCGCTCACTCTCCCAGGTATTGTGCTGCCCCTGACAACCGCCGAAAAAACAACACGGCTGTTTTCTTTTTCCCTCCCTTGGACTCTCTGTGATGGTCACCCAAAGCTAAATCAAAGGAAGTTAAAAATGGCCATTTTTTATGACTAATCCAACCTTATTTTTTATTGAACACCCACTGAAAGTCATAAAAGGGCAATGTTTGTGTCAAGCTTTCCGCTCAATTAGACACTCATAAAATCGCTCTATATTAGGATGAAAGCTCAGGCGCGTGCATACACACACATGGACATGCACACTCTCTCTTCTCGCTCTATCACACACACACACACACACACTCACACCGCATACACACACAGATATACTGTCATATTTGCAAACACACTTGTAACACACAACGGTTCATTACACAAATAATTACTCGTGTCAAACGTTGTCCCACAAAGTGGGACATTTTTACTGTCGCTGGAAGCGCTGCACACCAAGGCTCGGAAAAGGCATTAAGGTCGAATTGTTTGTAATAAATCAAAAGGCACTTTTCAAGTGAAATACATTAATTTTATATAGAGCACCAGATGTACTTAAGTACAGCTCAATGTACCATTTTTTATACCTCACAACTCTTAGTGCATTTAATAGGATGTGAACTTTTCTCCAGCAGTCAAGGAAAGTGCATCAGTTTTTTAGCTGTAATTAAAGCGTAATTGAAGTGTTTCGTAACTTCACAGCATGTGTATAAACAAGCCGTAGGTGTGGTGTTGTGTTTTCCTTGCTGCCTGGAAGACAAGTCTTTGGACAAGGCTTTGGAGGTCTTTGGCATAAAGGACAGCTCTGCTGTGCAAACTCTCCACTTAAACAGTTTACAGTGCCTTTCCATGGAAATGAAATGACACACAATTATTCATTAATTCTATCACAGTGTAGTTACCGTAAGACTATCTGTTCAGTGTTTGATGTTAATAACTATGCTAATATCTACCTATCTAATATCTATCCTGTGTAGGTCATGTAGTAAATCACGTTGGGCTTGATGTGCAGTACGTCACTGTGGGCTGGTGGGCTGAGGTGTAAAGCTGCTCACTGCTGTGTGCTCAGTGCGTGTGGATGTGAGTGAGTGGATGGGCAGTGGCATGGTGTGTTGTTCACTGCGGGTGAGAGTGAGAGGCTTCTTTTGAAGGCCGTGCTGGAAAAAGTGGCGCTGGGGTGGAAAGCCCCGAGACTTTAACACTAACCAAGGCTGCCTCCAATTCCCTCACAGCCCACAGCTAGGGCACTGTGCTGCTCTCTCTCTCTCTCTCTCTCTCTCTCTCTCTCTCTCTCTCTGAGTGTGTGTGTGTGTGTGTGTGTGTGTGTGTGTGTGTGTGTGTGGGGCAGAGGATGGGATAAGTGGATTTCTGTGTGTGTGTGTGTCAAGCGATGATGTGAACGTACTCAGGGTGTGTCTGTGTGGATGTGTTAGTGAGTTTGTGGACACTTGTGTACTTGTTTTTGTATATTTGTGTGTACGTGCTCATTTAACATTTCCAAGTATGCGTAGTTGTTTCCGCACACGTTCATGTGGGCGGGAGATACATCCGCACTGCCGAGTGTGTGTTGGTGTGTGGGTGTGTGTGTTTGCTGGCGTGTGTGTGTGTGTGTGTCTCTGTGTGTGTGTGTGTGTATGCGCGTTTTTCTGTATGAGTGTTTGCCAGTGTGTTGGGGAGTATTTGTATATGTGGCTTACTGCCACAGTGGCAGGTTCAGGGAAGTCAGGGTGAGATGAGTGTGTGTGTGTGTGTGTGTGTGTGTGTGTGTGTGTGTGTGTGTGTGTGTGTGGAGGTGGTGAGCTCACAGCGCCATCCTTTCCATTCCTCCCCTCTGCTCTCCTGTCTCCCTACATCTTCTGTCCGTGGTACACGAGTGTAGCTCAGCCCAACCTTGCAGTAGGCCACAGCTAACCTTCATAAAGGCTTCATTGAGTCCTGGTGGACTGACACACACACACACACACACACACACACACACACACACACACATATGCCAGCAAACACACACACACACACACACACACACATATACACACACACACACACACACACACACACACACACACACACACACACACACACACACACACACACACACACATACACACACACACACACACACACACACACACACACACACACATGCCAGCAAACACGCACACACACACACACACACACACACACACACACACACACACACACACACACACACACACACACACACAGCTAGTTTTGTTGCCAGCCTTGAGGTGTGTGCTCCTGTGCTGTGGTGGGGGCAAAGGGGAGACTTCACCCGGAAGGGCTGAAGAGAAAGAAAGAAG
>NC_085002.1:7550446-7552946 GCF_963854185.1 Sardina pilchardus | reverse complement strand
GCCCGGGAACACCACACTCCCCTGGACCCATTTCAAGTAACCACCCAAAAAAACAAGAGAGTGCTCTTTTTCTCTCTCTCTCTCTCTCTTTCTCTCCTTCTCTGCCTGTCTGTATCTCTCTCTCTCTGTCTGCCTCTCTCTTTTTTGCAGCTCCCCTCGCCTATCCTTTTCATCCCTCTCTCTCTCTCTCTCTCTCTCTCTCTCTCTCTTCCTCCATTTGCTCTCGGAGCTGAATGCTTTTTTCTTGAGTCTGATTTTTTCCTCTCCTCCTCCCCATACGCTCATTTCTGCTGCTTGTTTATGCTGTTGTGTTCTGGGTCTATTGTGATGTGACCTTGCTCTCTACCACAGCCTCACCACCTTCCCAGCCATCCATCTCTCTCGCTTTTTTTCCGTCTCTTTGTTCTCTTGTTTCTTTCCCCCCCCTAAAGCTTATTGAATGACTTTTGTCTCCTTTCCTCAACTTGGTAATAGGTCTGAAACCATCAGAGAGCCACAAAAACTGGTCTCAACCACACATGCACACACATACGGACACACACACGCGCACACACATACTGTACACACACACACACACACACACACACACACACACAATTCTGCGCTGTACACACAATACACACTGGTCTTGTGTATGTTTGTGTGTTGTGTGTTTGTACTGTATGCGTACACATTTTGGTGTGTGTGTGTGTGTGTGTGTGTGTGAGAGAGAGAGCGTCTGTGTACGAGTGTGAGTGCACACATGCGTGTGCCTTCGTGCTGCTCTCTTTGTTTTGGCCAGAGGAGGAGGTGAAATCGCAGCTTGGCTCTACTCTCTGATTGGCAGGCGCTCTACAGACGGGTTGGGGCCAGAACATTTAGCAGTTTTGTCCGACATGAAAAACGACATGAGAGTACATCCACTTCAGACAAACCCTGTTGTCTGGCCTGCTATGCACTGCCAGTCCTGTCAATGCTTTGCACATGCTTACATGGCCTTGAGTGTATTTTTGAGCTTATTTTTTGAGCATATTCTTTGTGTTGACGAATTTGTTGTCTACATATTTCTGGAGAGTTTTAGTATACACAGCGTACGTATTCATTTGTTGCATTTGACACTACTCTTAATGAGGGCAAATTCCTTTTTTGGTGTAAGAATGCCTAAGATTGATCGTGTTCTGATTGCTTCTTGAATTCCTCTGTTTCCGAACGCTTTTCATCATGCACAAGTAGGATAACACATCTGTTGCACTGAAACAATCTCGTCATGGTTTCTCAGCAAAACAAAATCTTAAATCCCTTCCTCTGTCTTTGTGTCTTTTCCTTCAGGGAGGCCAGTTTTGAAGCTGCCTTGCCCCAACCGGGTTCATCAGCCGGGGGTCACTTCTGAGAAACGCTCCCCCTCTCCCTGCTCCAGGCTACGGAAGTCCCGGCCCCACTGCCAGTAATGGGATCCAGACCCAAACACTAGCCTTGAGCCTAAGCAGACAGCAGCACACCTGCGTCCAGACAGACAGCCAGCCAGAGAACGAGGGAGCGAGTGGGTGTGTATGTGTTTCAGAAAACGAGAGAGAGAACGAGAGAAAGAGAGAAAGAAAGAAAGAGACGAAGAAAAGAGAAAACAAAAGAAGAAGAAGGAGTGTTGACTTCCTTCCCCCGTCGGTCATCACCGCTCGTCTCATCTGTTGGCTCGCGCCACCTCCGCTGAAGTGTGCTGGAGCCGACCCGGAAAAGCGGACCCGGCCGGACGCCAGTTGCCATGGCAACCAACAGGGAGCGGCCCGTGGGTCACATGACGGGGTTCTACCCGTTCGCTTTCAGCTCCATGCGGAACCACACCCCCTTTGACCTGCTGGCCAATAGCAGCCTGTTTGGACGATTCGGGGCGGACCTCCCCAAAGAGATGGCAGCACTTTGTAAGTACACTTAAATCACCCGCAGCATGCCTACACCACTAGTCTCCTCTTGGTGGTCTCCATACTCAGTTTGGAACGAGAGGTGCAAACGCACACCAAAACGAGGTGCAGGAAACTAGGAATAAAACGTAGTTAAAGGAGAGAGATGCCGCAGAACACTCCGAGTTATAAGCTAATTACTTTATTGAGCCGATCGCCTAATTAGCTTATAACTTGGAGTGTGCGGCATCGCTCTCCTTTAACTCGATACTCAGCTTCCCTTAATCTCAGCAAAGAGTACTTATCTTCCAGATCCATTCTATCTTTCACACTAAGCAGAGTGTCCAGATAGAGAATCTAGATAGAAGAGGAATGCCGGTGCAACACAGATGTCTTCTAGGATTTATTTAAAAGGTGCAAAACATGACTAACGTTTCAACGTTACAAACGTCGTTACGTCATGTTTTGCACCTTTTAAATAAATCCTAAAGAAGACATCTGTGTTGCACCGGCATTCCTCTTCTTTCATGCGCCTCTGTCCTGGCCTGGTTGCACCAGATTGTCGCACTACTGCAGAAGCGCGGAGAACCTTCCTTTGTTTGCTGAGAGAATCTAGATACTCTTTA
>NC_085002.1:7525446-7535446 GCF_963854185.1 Sardina pilchardus | reverse complement strand
TGTGTGGAGGTGGGGAGAAGATGAGGGGGAGGGGATGGGGAACTGGCTAGACCACAGCCATTAACTCCCAGCATGGGGTGCCATTCATCAACCAAGGCCTGGCTCTTCCATTGGCTTTGAAGCCCAGGTCATTGTCATGTGCACTCTCTCCAGTTCCTGCAATACATGATCCACAACACACACACACACACACACACACACTCACTGTATTTTAAAGGTGGGGCACCACACAATGACAATAGCGTTTGTTGACCCAGAAGAAGCCACTTCTGTGGGTTGTTTACTCTTTGCCAGGGTGTTTACACTCTCTGAGCTTAATGAAACGAAACAAAGCGTTTGTGTACCAAACAGAATGAATAAGCTGTTGTCCACGGACAGGGTTGAGGTTATGAAATCTGTCTGACAGATAAAGAAAGCGGCCTGTGATGATTTTCAGGTCCCTGCTGGCTATTATGTTTTATGGGAAAGTGGACATGTTGACGTTGCTAAGGCCAGAGTGCGCTCAAATATCACTCCTCGCTGGCCCGCATGGAAAGCCGCATTCGCACCAGGGAACAGATATAAATCGCGCTCGGCTAAAACTGTAAATATGTGCCTCTTTAATGTAACGCTCGCTCATTTGAAGCATAATTGCCTCAGCTGGCCGGAGGAGTTTAGACGTCCACTCAGGCCTTGCTAGGACTAACACGCTACATGCGCAAGCGCGAGCGTGCAGTTATCCTATAGGGAGGGAGTTCTTCTCCGCTGACTGTTTATTTTATGGCTTTGATCCTCTGATGGGATCGCCAAGACCCAGTTTGATGTCTATATCTTGATTCTACAGAAAGAGAAGATGACGTGGGTTGGATGGGGGTTACGGGGAGGCTGGCTGAAATTTGGGCTGTGAGAGTTTACTTTACACAAATGGGAGACATAGAGGATGTGATGATCAAATGGACAAAAGGAATTCTTGTAGGTTTCTCATCAGTGCATTTTACTCAGCTATGATATTTTCACATGTTTTCTTTGTCTTTGCATATTTCTCACCTTCTCTCTTACTTTTTTTGGCACCATGCAATGATTCCAGCTCAAACTTGAACAATCAAGCATGCACACATGAACCCTGTGCTTTGCCAAGGAATGTGTGTGTGTGTGTGTGTGTGTGTGTGTGTGTGTGTGTGTGTGTGTGTGTGTGTGTGTGTGTGTGTGTGTGTGTGTGTGCCATCTGCAGAGAGAGAAAGAGGGAGAGGGGGACTGTGTTCTGAGTGTTGAAAGAGAAGGAAAGAGGGGGTGAGAGAGGGAGAAAGGGAATGAGAACAAGAGAAGCAGGGGAAAGGAGGGGCATTGTTTGTTTTCATGTGTAAAAATATGAAATATGATGCGAGGCAAGGCTGGATTTGGGGAGGGGGTGAGGAATAGAGAATCAGAGAGAGGGAGAGAGAGATAGACAAGAGAGAGAGAGAGAAAAGGAGAGTTTTTTGCTCCGGCCAACCAGCAGTACTCCCGCCTACTTTTCTTCCTCCCTCCTCCCTCTCTCCTCCCTCCCTCCCTCTCTCCTCCCTTCTCCTGTCCCTGTTGTGGGCAGAGCCAGTCGCTTCACTTCTGACTGCGTGCATGCGCGTGCGTGTGTGTGTGTGTGTGTGTGACTGCAAAAAAGCGTGCGCGTGTTTTTGTGTGTATGTGTGTGCGGCGTGCGCACGCACACACCAACACACACGCCAGACGGCCGTGCAGAGAGCAACAGTTCACTCGGTCGTCACTGAGACTGCTTCTCACCACCGATCCAGGAGTCGCAGATCATCTCCAAACCCCAAAAGACGGGACACCGGGTCTGGGGCAGACGAAAACCACAGCGTTCTCTCTCCCTTCCCAGCGACGCTTCCAGGAGAGGGAGGCAGGAAAGGCAGCCCAGGGGAAAGTCACTCGGGCAGGCAAGAGAGAGGCAGCCAGAGCTCTCACTCCCCAGCTGCACCTGGAGTTCACCACTGGGACACTTCTGCTTGACAACTCCCTGGCTCGTCACCGAGACTCACTCGTGCCTGTGGACTATATTTCACACACCTCTCCTCCGCGTCTGTGGCTTCTGGGAGCGTGGTCTGATTACAACTTGGGTGCTGTGTGAACACACACACACACAGACACAGACACAGACACAGACACAGACACAGACACACACGCAAACACCAAGATTATCGACTTCCTTGGCTGTCACAGTAGCACAACAGAAGACAGGCAGAGCAGGAAAAGGACTTAGTTTGGCGCTGGTTCGTCTCACTGTTAGCCCTGAAAGCGTGCAGGCGCTAATTGAGTTGAGACAGCTCTGCGGGCACCTCTGCAGGGCTGCTCCAAGGACCGAGAGGGGGGACAGAGCCCGAGACACAGCAGCATGTTTGACTGTGTGGAGGCCCTGGGGGTGGCCCCCAGGCCCCTGTACGACGTGTCCGCCCAAGGCTCCTGCATGCTGCGCAAGGCCAGCTCCTTCTTCCCCAACCTGGAGTCCTTCTCATGGGCTGCCACCATGCAGTGTAAGTCACTCATCTGTCATTCTGGGCTCCTGTAGTCTGTCTCTCTTTCTCTCTTTTTCTCTCTCTCTCTCTCTGCCTCTGAGTTGCTCTTTTTTTATCCGTCTCTCAATCTTGGTGTCTCCCAAAATCTGTCAGTTGTTGTGTTTAGTTTGCATGTGTATCTATCTGGGGCATAACATTGCTCAGTAGGTCAGATGGGCTATGAATAGAAGGTAGTGGAGTCTTCTCTGTTCAAACATGTTCAAATGTACTTGTCACCCACAGGACAATCTCATAATCAAACATATCAGACAGAGGAAAACAAAACAAAACAGTGACAAAACGTGACAGTGACAATGATCGCTGTCCCTGTGCCATTTGTTTGTGTGTCTATAGGTCTTTCCATGTGTGTGTGTGTGTGTGTGTGTGTGTGTGTGTGTGTGTGTGTGTGTGTGAGAGAGAGAGAGATACTGTGTGATGAATCTTTGATTTGACAAACAAGCACCACCCTGTTCCAATTCCCTGTAATTTGAAAATGATTTAGTAATCTTAATACTATTTAATTCTGTGTGTGTGTGTGTGTGTGTGTGTGTGTGTGTGTGTGTGTGTGTGTGTGTGTGTGTGTGTGTCGGCACTTCCCTTATCAGGCTAGGGGGGTGTTGTTATCACAGAGCTCTCTCCACAGGAAGAGCCAGATTCCATTCTATTCCGTGTGCCATTCTCACCCTCCTTACTGATTGTGTGTGTGTGTGTGTGTGGGGGGGGGGGGGGGGGGGGGGGGTCTGCAAGCATGAGCTTGTGTGTGGAAAAGATTATGAAAGTTTGTCCCCAGCTCTTTTCCCCCACTATGAGTGTCTTCTTCAGTATGGCGTGTTTGTTGTGTTTCTAGTCAGATTGATGAATGGCCTGCACTCTTGACAGTTAAAGAACTGGCCCTTGCTCTCCTCACTTCATGGCATGTAAAGGCAGTCCACAAAGCAATTCATCTTTGTCATTGTCTTAACAAAGCAACCAGTCTGTTGACAATGTCAGAAAAAAACTCCTAATTTTTTCCTCTTTATTTTTTTGCCCATTATATTTATAGGGCCGATAGCCTTTTGGTAACCAGAACATTTGTTTGACAGATCGTCAAGGGCATGTTTACGCATCACAGCTTCAAATGATCTCAATGTTTTCATCGTGAAGTTGGTTTGACCAGCGGGTCAGCAGTAACATATGAGTTGCTGGGATTGTCTTGGAACAGGGTGAGAGAGATGGAGGCATATAAATAAATAAATAAACCTGAAAGAATGTGGAGCTGTACCAAATAGCAGAAAGAGTCTTCAGTGTGAGGACAGGCTTGTTATGTTTTCTTGCAATCCCAAGTCTGACAGGCTGACCAACTTTCAAAAATCTAATGGCTGTCGTGATCTCCTATTTGCGATATGAAGGGACATGGTCACCTTTCAGATTTTGTGCTGTTGAGACAAATGTGCAATGTACATCAATGTACAAATTCCTGCATTAGCCTGGTATTATAGTGGTCGTAGCCTGTTTACATGTACAAACAGTGCCAATTGGTAATCATGTGTTACGACTTTCTGTTTGTTTGTACCTTGTTTTGTGCTACTTTGTTGCTATGGAGTTGTCGGCTCGTTTCTCAGATGCAGTTTGTTTCGGTTTGAAATGAGCGAAAAGCCATTTGTCTTCATGCAGTAATTGCGGACACACACTGGGGTTTGTAGTGCTGTCGGCCTCACAGCGTCTCTTCTAATGATGACGGATATGCTGTCCTCGGAAGAGGCAAACTGTGAGGATCAGTCTGACTCGCTACCTGAACATAACTTAACACGATTAGGCTCTATATAATTCACTGGCAAATGCGGGTATAGTTACAGGCCTAACAGTCATTAGAAGAAATTACATTATGAAATAACATGTGCTAAGTGACGTTTTGTGCTCACACAAAGAGAGCCATTCATCCAGTGCCATCATCGCTGATCAAGTAAAAATGGCGCATCGATATCTCCGCATTTTCTTATCAATCCTGCCAAAAAGACGTTGCTGTCACAGAAAAGATTTTGTTCGAAGCAAGTTCTACTTGGGAAGGAGGGGGGGCAGACGGAGAACAAAAAAGTTGAGGGCGGGTTCACGTCGTGGGCGCCCTCAGGCGAATGAGCGTTCCTTGGCGCGGTGTTCAGTTACAGCTGAGCGATCAGAATAACCTTTGTAAACATTGGGGGACAATAACACGTGAAGAGGCGGAATTTATCCTCTCTGTTCTGTGTGCTCCAGTTACTTTGTTCCTTTTCTTACGAATGAACTGGTGTTTGGGCTGAGACAAACTGAAAATGAAGGGGATCCACACAAACATGACCCTGCCCAAGAGATTTGCTAAAAAGCTCACTGAAAGTTAAGACCTGCCATCAGTGATTGGTGAAATTCACTAAACAAATCTCCTAACCCAATTCAGTGGCCTACTCATAGAAATAAGCGAATAAACAAGCAAGTGAAAATTGTCTGACATCTATCATAATGTCATCAGTCTTAATTAATGTGGGGTATCTTATATTAAAGGAAACACATCTTTCATTTTTCTTTTAATTATTATTATTTGTCACCCAAAATGTTGGTCCTAAGAGTTTTGACCAGTGGTTGGTCTTTGGTCATCAACTTGTCTGAATGGAGAGCTTTAAAAGTGACCAAATGAACCTGTAAACTTTTACATGACTTTTACGCAAAATTTCACACGGTCCCTGTCTCTGTTTGTGCCACATGTGTGTATGTGTTTTAAAAGCTTGCCCTTATTGAAGTATCATTTTAACTAGAATTTCTTTTAAAAAGTGCCATAAAGCTGTGTGTGTGTGTGTGTGTGTGTGTGTGTGTGTGTGTTTGTGTGTGTGTGTGTGTGTGTGTGTGTGTGTGTGTGTGTGTGTGTGTGTGTGTGTGTGTGTGTGTGTGTGTGTGTGTGTGTGTGTGTGTGTGTGGTCAGCTTTCCTGTTCCCTGTTGTTTTTTAGCTCAGTGGTCAGGACCTCTGGCTCTCTTTGTCTCAGTGTCAGGGGTTATGGAGAGTGCATTACTAAGCCAAAGTCAGGCCATGTGTGTGTGTGTGTGTGTGTGTGTGTGTGTGTGTGTGTGTTCGCATGCGCATATGTAGGAAAGACAGGGGAGTACGGAAAAGCTGGTAAATGTTATGGCATTTTCAAGAAATGAGGCACAAGTGCTGTGTGCATATGTGCATGTGTGCAATACAGACAGTCAACGGTCAATTTATTATAGGGCTGTAATGAATACTGTGAATAGATGTAGTACACTTAGCGTTTTTTGTCGATGAGTGTGTGTGTGGGGGGGGGGGGGGAGAGACAGCATATGCGTCTGTGCCAAAGAGATTGTGAAACAGAACTGATATGTGTGTGTGTGTGTGTGTGTGTGTGTGTGTGTGTGTGTGTGTGTGTCGGGGTGGGGGGGTGCGGTAAGGGGGTAGGGGGTCCCCTGTCCGTCAGATGCTTTTCACATCATTTGTTTACCCTTAATGACGAAAGTCTTTAATTATTCAATTATAATGACAAAGCACTCAATTAAGAGATTAGGCCGCCCGCAGAGACGGAGAGCTGAGGAGAGCGAAGGATGAAAGGAGAAGTGTAGGGGGGAGAAATGGATCTGATGGAGGATTAAGACCTCCCCCCTCCATGTGTCTGCCCTACCACTGTGAGCAGTGGTTTCATCTCTCTCGTTCTCTTTCTCTCTCTCTCTCTCTTTTTCTCTGTCTACAGTATCTCTCCCAGTGTCCCTCTGTTCTCTCCTTATCGTTCTTTATGTTTTGTTTATTTCTTTATCTATAAATTATCTTTCTCTTTTTCCCTTTGGTCTCATTTGTTCTTTCTCTCTTTCTTGTTTGATATTCCCTTTCTCTGTTCTCTCGCTGTGTCTGCAATTTTAACACACACCTTATGGAAATGACTTTTTTGTTTTCAAAGTCATTAATTCTCCAAGACGTCTGTCTGTGTGACATTATTCTAAAGAGACGCAGAGTAGGTCATTTCTTATATTAATTAGGTATAATGTATAGAGAAATTGTGCCATGATAAATTGTTAATTAGAAGCCATGAAAGATGCATAAGCATATATCAGAACGTCCCCCATATGCTCCTCTTAGAAATTCTACAATTAACTGAGAATATATTTTCATTGTCTTCATTTTAATTAGACCTGGTGATTAATGAATCTCTACTTTTACTAAATAATAATAGTTGGCCTACTGGTCAAATTCACAAAGTCCTTTAATATATAATATATAAAAAATAAAGAAATAAAAAAAATAATAAAAAAAAAGTAAAACCATGTTAGCCTCTCTAGGTTTGAAATGCAGATGGAAATGAGGCAGATAGAAAGCAAAAACAGACACAGGGTAGGGGATGATTGGAAAAAATTCTTGCCACAAGGTCTTAAAGTTTACTGGACACAAGAGACATGGAGGAGAGATGCTGGTGGGAGTACTGACCAGTGGTTGCATTTTCCCATGTTTTGAATGTGAGAAGCCAAGAAAACATGGGAGAGCTGATGAGGCTAATAGAGAGATTTCAAAGGGTCCCCCGAGGCCCACATCCACTGAGCAGCGTGATGAGAGAACGAGAGGAGTCACAGCACAGCACTGCTGCTGAATATAAAACCAAGAGACTGAATTATTGAAAGACTGACAGAGAGAGAGAGAAAGAGAGAGAGAGAGTGAGAGAGAGAGAGAGGAGGCAAGGGAGGTGAAAGAGAGAGGGAGAGAGAACGTACAGTGAAGAGAAAGACACAAATTGAGAGCCACACATAAAACACACGGAGACAGTCTGAAGAAGAAAACGTGTCTACCTCCCAGAGTCAGAGTGTCTGTGAGTGTGTGTGCGTGCGTGCGCCTGAACAGATTTCACAGGCCCCTGACGGAATTCAGTCCAGTGCTGCCCATGGCATTTTATAGGATGACTGCAGCGGGAGAGGAGACCACTGTAAATAACACACACACACTCACACACACACACACACAGGCCCTCCCTCCCTCCCCAAGCCCCCTTTTCCCGTCCAGGAGCCATTTTAGGCTGTCCTCGTAACACGCAGGCTCCCAGGAGCGTCCCGGGACAGCAACTTGGCGGAGGACGCCTCCCTGGTCCAGCCCCCGCTGGGGTCTGTGTGGCGTGGTCAGCCGACAACTGTCTCCTGTTTGTTTGGGTTTGGAGCTAGATGTTTTGGCTGGAGGGCCCAGGTTCAGACGGATGGATGTTCGCGGGTGGTGTAGGGTGTAGGGTTCACTCCAGGGTGTGGGGTGAGTTGGCAGTGAGAAGTCCGATTTGTAGAAGCTCAGGTATAGTGAAGACTGGGGTGCCTGTATTTTGATGACCCGGGTGTCATCAAGGCCCAACAGATAATCAACACTTCATAGACGTTTGCAAAACTGGGCCTTGGAACCATCAGCCTGCAGGTAATCGAGTATCAATTCTGCCCAAAAACAGTCTCATGTTTTGTTGTTGTTTTTTTCCACCGTGTTCTATCTACATCACTTGTTTGTGAGAATCGGATTGGATCTCGTTCAGTCGATAATGTCCATGTGAGTCACTGGCAACGGTCATCAGACCTGACTGCCCAGCAGTCGGGCCCTCCCGCATACTTTCCCTTCCCTGTCAATCTGCCTCCTGTCAGCAGTTATCAGTGGAAGGACTGAGGAGGCCACGGACAGTACCACTCTGGTGCCACATCCTGGACACTCTCTGGAAGGGGGTGGGGTGGGGTGGGGTGGAGGGGGGGGGGGGGTGCAGGGTGGATGGTGCTTGTCAGGGCTTCAGTGGGACACGAGGACAAAACAGACAGAGAGGCAGCTGATGTTCGTAAACACTCAATGGGCCTTGCCGCTTTTTACACCCACACAGGGGAACTGAAGTGGATCCAGACGATGCTGGGTTGGTTGAGACTGTGTTTTTTGACAGGGGTTTGTTGAGTTGAGTTGAGTTGAGTTGAGTTGAGTTAAATTGAGCTGAATTGTTCAGTGAGGGAAATAGATGGGGGTAGATGACATACAAGAGTGTTGGCCAAATGTTGACACTGCTTAATCAAAAAAGGCAGAAATAAAAAGGTAGGTTTTATTGGGTGTTGTAAAGAAGAAAGGCAGCTTTGTATGCAAGCTATTGAGTGAGAGGAGCAATCCTGATTTAACAGCATGTCCCTAAGAGAGAACAACCCTCTTTTGCAGTTCCTGTCCACTCTCAACATGGATGAACCATGTGTATTTAGGTGTGTGTGTGCCTGTCTGTACACACAAAAGGATTTTTTTTTTATTATACAACTCCACAAGACCGAGACGTTATTAGGAAATGGCGAGTTAGCAGGTCGTTGCTAGTCTCTATCAGCTAATTGCACGTCTCCGTCTTGGTTTGTGTACAGCAGCTGGGCATTGAGTTGAGTCGGGGCCTGATTACACATAGATCCACAGGATCTATTTATATTCTCTATACTGGACATACATGGTGCGTCCAGTTCCCCATGTTTGTGTTTAGCCGTTATGTGCATGCTGGTGGTGAAGCATGTATCTATTAGTGCATTTCTGTTTGTTCATGTGTGTTTTAGAAAGAGAAAGAGAGAGAGAGAAACAGAGAGACAGAGAGAGAGAAAGAGAGCTGGAGCTGGGACAGAGAAAGAATGTGTCTTTTACCTGTTTATATGCTTGAGTTTGTGTGTGGTTATTGCAGGCAAGTGTAAAGGCCATCCAGCTGGACACAGGGGTGTTGTGTCTTTATTGAGCCCACTCCTGGAGAAGAGCTGTGTGTGTGTGTGTGTGTGTGTGTGTGTGTGTGTGTGTGTGAGTCTGCCAGCCTGTGTATATCTGTGTGCGTGTGTGTGAGTGTGTGTGTGTGTGTGTGTGTGTGTGTGTGTGTGTGTGTGTGTGTGTGTGTTTTATTGGGTCATCTCCTGGACAGTGGCTTGCTTTTATCACAGGCTTCCTTTCAAAGACAGGAAGAGCTCCTCCTCCTGACAGAGCAGGAAAGGGGGGGTTACGGGGGGGTTATAGGACTGGAGGGTTCGTGTGTGTGTGTGTGTGTGTGTGTGTGTGTGTGTGTGTGTTTGTGTGTGTTTGTGTGTGTGTATGTGATTGGGGGAAGGCTAGTCTCCACGTAATAAGCTTTTGGGCAGCTGTTGAGTGAAGCTGATTCTGCCCTAAAACCTTTGGCTAGTTCTCTTCCTCATTCCTCTTCCTCCCCCCCCCCCTCCGCACCTCCTCTGTCTCGTCACGTCACTTCCTCCCCTTTGTATTCTCCAGGATCTTGAACTCCCTCAGAACTTGAGGGATCCTTCGAATCGTGAGAATTGTGTTTGTCCAGAGGGTTTCCCCTGAGCTGCAGAGATCTCTCTTGGTTTCTACTTGATTTGGAGAGAGAGTGGGGCGGAGGTGGGGGGGGGGGTGTTAACTGCTATTACCCCACCCATTCCATATGAGCGGATATGATTCTATATGTCCCCGGTGTTAAAAAAAAAATCTCCTCAGATAAGTCCAACGAGGAGAAAA
>NC_085002.1:7477946-7512946 GCF_963854185.1 Sardina pilchardus | reverse complement strand
CGAGGGACTTTGTTTACTCTGTAAAGAAAATGCAAAAAAAAAAAGAAAAAGAAACACACACTTAATAGGTGCTTTCACCATTGATGTGTGTGAGGGGAGAAAAAAATCAATTACCCACGATCCAGCATGTTTTGAGAAACACAAATGTAATAATGATAAAGCACCATCTCCCACCGGTGTCCTTGGAAACAACTGTTATTTTATTTGACATTTTGTATTGTCTCATCTTTCTAATGGTATATATAAGCCTTTATATATAATATTGCTTTTGCATATGTTAATTTTTTTATGTGTTTTGTTTTCTTTTATTTCATTTTGTTGCTCCAGACATTTGAATATATATTTACACCTCTCCCATGTGCAGATACATGACTTTAACGTTTCATGACAGACCGTCATCCTTCCTTTCAAATCTCCCAAACTTCTAATTAATAATTAAACTATTTACAGAAACCAAGTTAATGTAGGGCCATCCTATACTCCCTACTCACCTCCTATTAGTGGAACTCACTGTAAACATTTTCCAGATGATACATTTAATATTGGGACCACAAATATGTTCATATGCACATTGCCTTCCCGTTTCCCGGCATACATAAACATACTGTTCCGTTTTTACACACACACCTTACTCGTTTAAATCCAGTACTGCCCTTGTTAATATGTGTGTGTGATAGCAGTCAGATAGCAGGCCAAATGTTTGACTCAGGGCATCATTCCAAGGACCAAATCTCACCTGACTGGTGATCACACCTCTATCACACTCTCCATGGATACTATAAGCGCAGGCACCAAGCATCACCAAGCCATTACTTGTGTTATCTCAAAGAGGCGCTCTAAATTTAGCCGCAGCCTTCAGCCAAGATGGAGGGAGGGGAAAAGGGGAGGTGGTGTGGTTGATAGTGCCTCGGAAAGGAAAGGCATACAACAGCAATATTCAGAGACATAACCATCTTTAGGCACTTGTCCATCAAAACCATATGGGATGAGCTTTTTGAAAAGAGAGTGCTGGACAGTGTAGTGCTAGACAAGCACGTGTGCGTGTGTTCTACGTATTTTTCGGCTTACATTGGCGTCACTACATTTACATGTCGGAGTCCGAGTTCCTTCTCCCTGGTCTAACTGTTACAAAATGTATGTTTTCATTGTTGCATTCCTGAAACATCTCAGTGTGCGCCTTTGATTAGCGTGGTCGTCTTGTTGCCGTGACGTCCTCCCTCTCGCTTTAAGCCCTGTTGGGATCCTTGTGTCTCTGGGGCCAGCACCTCATGAGGGACGCGAAGGCGGTTATGAGCTCAGTCTATTTATTGTTCTTATTTATTCTCGATTCCTCAGCTTGTGCTTAACCAGTTCTCTTGAGGTGGACTTCATACTAAACCAGATTGTGCTGTCACCTCCCTCACCCTGACAGTTATCTTTGCTAGTATGGTGGGAGTTACATCCAGACAAGAAAAAAGAAACAGACTAAGCCTTCTACTTGTGTGAGACAACACACCTAGAGCTGGAACCCATGTAATACACAATATAGACAAAAGCACTGGGGCCTCTGCTAAAACTAGACCAGCAAACCAGACCCTCTTGTCCAACATCACTGCCTGACCTCCAAACACCCTTCTTGTGGAAATCCTTCCCAGAAACAGTGGAAGCTATTACAGCAGTAATAGAGGGGACAAGCACCATATTAATACCTATGGATTTAGAATGGGATGGGATTGAAATTCCTGTGGGAATTTGTGTGATGGCAGGTGTCCCAATCCTTTGTCTATGTAGTGTATCTGTAATGACAGATAAATCACATTACATGTACCCCAGTTCATACAAATGCCCTGAATAGTGAGAGGTCTGTTGTGGACACGATACAGTGTAACTTTTAGGTCACTTGTGTCACTCCTCCTACCCTACAGAGCTCAGGCAAAGAATGATTTTAAAAACACACGGGTGGTTGCTGATCAGGTCTGTACAGTATAGACTGCAGCCATCCACATGGTTTATGCATCAAGGATATGCATGCACTGATGTCAGGTGGTTTGACAGGGTATCTTTGGCCTGCAGTCTCTTCAGGTATTAAATAAGTCCACGAGTGGCTGAGAAAAACATGGAGAATATACAGATAAGAGTTGACTGTCGTTGGTCCCTAAGTGTAGTCGTCGTCGGGTGTTGTAACATTCATTGGGTCAGGACCACAGGAGCCAAGTGCTTTGCAAAAATGTGTTGTTAACTTGTCTGCTTTCAGTATGAACCACCTCCTGTCTTTACAATTCAAAAGCCATTGTGTGTGTGTGTGTGTGTGTGTGTGTGTGTGTGTGTGTGTGTGTGTGTGTGTGTTTGTGTGTTTGTGTGTGTGTATGTGCACGTGCAGGCAAGCATGTGCCTACTGTATGTTTGTGCGTGTCTGCTTATGTGTGGGGGAATGTATGTATCTGTATGCACAAATGTTCATTTTCTCAGAATATGATGAAAATCATATGTTGGGAAACACAGCCATACCTCTCCAACAGACAAAGTCAAATATCAGGTGCTGAGACAGAAAGACATAGCAATGTAATAGCAATAATTTCGACAGCATGAACTTATAGCATTAGCTTTAATCTTGTTCTGGAACAGGCAGACCTGTTTCAATGTAGCAGAGAGCCTACAGCACTGGAGTGGTAATGAGGGCCCAGGATATATGAAACATATATTGCATATCTATATATAGTAGTTACACATAGCATTTGATCTGAAGAGAGCGACACGTATATGTACAATTAGTCAATCATGTTGTTTTCTCATTCGGAGACCCAAAGCATTTATTGAGACAGGACATATAGGCCTATTTGATAGAGGTTTAGTAGTTGACATTTAGTAGATGTGCATTTGGACTTTTAATCCATCTCGGATGTGTGTCGTATGTACCATTTTTATGAAGAATCTCAAAATTTGGTGACTTGGAATGTGTACATTTCTCACTGCACGTCCTCCTCACATCTTATTCTTTCTTGTGTGCCTGTGTTGTTATTTTTAAGCTTGATGACTTTTTTTGGGTCTACATAATGGGTTAGAATTTCATAATAGAATGTATCATGCTATTATTTTATGTCTGTATAGTCTTTGTGTTGGATTTGCTATAACAGTGTAACTCTTAATGTACCATTGATGTTATTGTTTGTTGAAAGAAAGAGAGAAAATCAGACAGATCTCCAAATTCAGGGAATTAAAAAAACAAACAGCCTTACAGATCTCATGAAAGATCTCTTGTTACATCCCCTATTTGAATTTACACTAGGCTATTGAAAAAGAAAAGTAATATGTTTTGCCCTAAATTGTGATGGCCCACTGTTTCTGTATGTCCCTTTTCCATACTGTTGTTTTGTTCCGTTTTTTTGTTTTTGTGTGCCTTGAAACATCAATGATAAAGGGCTTCTTTTTGCACAGAGGTCGTGGAAAGCTAATGCAACACCTGGCATGTTAGACTAAGTGGACATGTAGGCTACTTGGACAGAACAAGACGTTTTATGCTCATGCTTTACTCATTTCTTGAATCAAGCCAAATACATTTTTCTATTACATTTACTCAATTGTTGAAAGCTCTGTTTTGATTTGTCGTTGCTGGTTTTTTTGTTTGTTTGTTTGTTTTTCAAATATCATTTTATAAAGAAATTTCTTGTTCAGATCTGAGCAGCTGTGTCTTTCTTCAGAGCGCGCCAACGTCTTTTTGGCTTTTTGTCACAGGGGGGCAGTGTTTTGCCATGTTAAAACTAAAACGTAATACTCACTGACTCGCCGGTCGGAAGTGGATCCTGGGCTCTTCTAGGTTGGTTAGGAACATGGCTGTTGGTAGGCCTGCTCCATCCGAAGTTTCAGTTGTACTTGGTTCCCGAATGACATCGATTGTCCAAGCGAAATCACACCATGCGTCTTTAAAGTAGCCTAGCTTCATCCTCGTAAAGCCAGGTGAGTTTGACCAATTCCCAGATAAATAAATAGCTCACGAAGTTCTATGGGAACATGGAGAGGGTTGTATGTTTCACTGGTATTGATGGTATTCTCTGGGCTAAATTGTTAAATGAAGTTAACCAACTTTTAGTTAGTTGGCCTAGGCCCTAGGCTATAGATAAATAATCAGGCTTCCCGCGCCACAGCACCTGCGCCACAGCATCGCGAGCTCAATCTAATCAGTATCATCAGTTTTAGCGTTTTTTCTATTGCATGGTTAACCGGGTCAATATCACTTTTATTTTAGGCTACTCTGAGCGACAAACACATTTTGGTGAGTGAAAGGAAATATGTTAATATTGGCTACTAGCTACGGACGTTGTTGCCAAATCAGGCCTTGTGGTAGCCGTCGATTCAGATGTCGTTAATTCAGCTCTTGCAGTCGTCACCTACCACTCAGACCTAGGTGTAGCTTATCAGTGGGTGTGATTCACGCTTCAAGATAATATTCTTCCTGTTTTCACCTCTTTCCTCATATCGTTATCGTATAATATGGCACCGTAGTAGGCCTGTGACTTTACTTAACTGAGTAGCCTACCAAATGCCTATATGTTTTCTTCTATCCGAATTAAATTTAAGGGCCTGCACCAATTCCAACTGATACTCTCCATGTAGCCTGTGGTATCAACCCTCAGAATGCCTCACTACATTTTGGAGGGACAGACCTGCTCAATTCAGGTAAGGATATTGTAGGCTGCATCTTACACCCAGGCACACAGGACATTGAAAATATAAACCCTGACCTTTTATAGGCATATGCTATCTTCTCCAATGAGATTATGCCTACAAATGGCATCCCAAATAATATAGCCTATTTATTACAAAACAGTCCTCTGCTTATCCAGGTAAAGACGTACCAAGACATGGATATCATTTTTCTGATATAGCTTTTATTATTGGTATGAGTAATTGTAGGTGGAAGAGGATGGGTGGTAGTACCTTTCCTTCATTTGGCAAAGTGGATGCATGTCGAAATTTGCTGTTTAGTGGAGTAGAGGGAATGATGTATCACATAAGCGATCAATCTAAGGCCTGACAGTTTTACAAGCTGACATGACCAAGCAGTCCTTGGACATGGTCAAGTTCATGTTCAGAGTGACATAAGGAATTGCTTATTGAATTAAGCAAGCTATAGGAATTGCTGGTGGAACTTTTGACACCTTGCATACTGATGTTTGGTAGTTGACAAATGTACAAATATCAGAAGCACAGGTACACCACAATTGGGGGGGTTGCTAGCATGTTCTTACCACACTTGGCCACAGAGCTTTTCACAAGGAGTGTTTGCCAATACAACTTTCCCAGGACAGGTCCTTGCCACAAAAGAGAAGCCTATTTGAGATTTAACTCTCATACCAGTGCAGAGTGGCAAGAAATATGAGAAAGCGTGGAGTAGCACAACTAGGCTACAGCACTTCTTGGGCTTTCTTTTCATGTGCCGTGTCACAAGCTTACAACTCTAGCCTTCTTCTGAACTATTTTGTGTGTCCTTGACTTTGGCAGTCGCCATCAAACCATCCGACCCCATGCCAGTGCCAGCACTGAAGGGTGAATCAGAAGAGCCCCCTACTGGTGTATTATTGAAGTGTGTGTGTGTGTGCGCATGTGTGCACGTGTGTGTACGTGTGTGTGTGTGTGTAAGGACCCACAGACCGTTCTGTAGCCATGGGTAAATGGCAATATTTAAACAGTCCTTCTTTGTTTAACCTCATTCAGAAGGTCTGTTGGAAAGTTGGAGGGGGCATAGTGGTTGGGCCGAGCCGTTGGAACTTGTAACGAAATGGAACTGATTGACATTAGAATTATTATTCCATAAAGTTCAAAGAAGTAAGATCTGTGATCGTCTGGCTCTGACAGGCTCATGTGCTAATGTGTTCTGCAGTGTTGCAGTGCCTCCTGCAGCATGGTTATGTTGTTGCATGCGCACTGGCCTGGTCTTGTGCTTATAGAGTGTGCATTACATACAGTAGGGCAGTTATAACTTCACTCCTGTTGAGAAACTGGACAGGGGATGATGAAATGGTTCTGTATTTCAAACATGTTTATGACTTAGTTCATCATAAATTCTCCAGTTTCTCATCATTGTTTGAAATCAAGAAGTGAGTCCTGATTTTAAAAAAATGAACCTTTATTGGTTGGTCACTTCAGTTGGACATTGTCCATGTTTGACATTACAGCATATATATATATATATATACTGTGTGTGTGTATGTATGTATGTATGTATGTATTGCACTGATAGCCAATCTCCATCTTTAAGGCAGGCAGGGGCATAGCCAATTTTATATATTGCTGTTGAGCTCATTTCTCATCCACCTTTTGCCAGGATGGAGGGCTGCACCTTTACAGCGAACGTGAATCTGGGCTGTAGATGTGGAAGCGAAGCCATGTGTTCCAAAGGAAACAAACCACACATTCCAATTCAACAGCTTTCTGATTTGTAGTAGTGGCTTGGCCTCTTCTTTGCTATGGTTTTGAGATTTATCTTGATATATTTATTGTATATTGGATGAAGAAAAAGGTCTGGTAAGTGTGACCATTTCAGCTAGATGGTGACACGGCTCACAAAGAAAATAAAACAAAATGATAGAAAAACACAGCCTTTTTGACAGTTAATCTGAAAAGAGACCTCAAATTGGGGAAGGAAAAGATGGCAACTTGCACTTGCGCATGTACATCAGATTTCACCAACACAAAATGGATGGTTTCAGAGGATAGTGCATGACTTATACCTCCTTTCATTCTCGGGCGCTCATGCTCTTCCATCACGGCCGGGCAGAACTGGCCCAGATCCGGTCCACACCAGGGGCACCCGCTGAGACGGCAGCCGTGGCTCTCCTCAATCTCGTTGAGTTACAGTGGGAAATAACTTTTACGAAAGAAGTTTGGGGAATCCGTTGGCTTTTCATTTGCATGCTGTGGACTGGAGTGTGTGTCATTGTTGCAGTCAGGTAGACAGGCCTCAGGGTTCTGTTTCCGTGTGCATTCATCAGCTTGTCAATGAGTAATTTGGACTGTGGCGAGAGATGATTTTTTATTTTTTTTAATGGCTTCTCAAGTCTAGCTGCGCTGTGATTCATTGAGCTATCAACATCAAAAATGGAAAAGGAAAATGTATTTGCCACTGGTAGGCGAAGTAATTTCATTCCGGAGCTGTGTATTGTTTAACATAGCACAATCCCTCTTGCCTAGTCAAAAGTGTGTGTGTGTCTGTGTGTGTGTGCGCACACATACATACACAGGCCTGTCAAGCATTCTCTAACACACACACACACACAGGTCTATATTAACATGCTGCCACACACATCGATGCCCTCACCCACGTACATACTCCTTATCAACAGAGTGCACACACCTGCCCTTGCTTTTTTTTCTTCATGTACACACACATACACACACACACACACACACACAAACACACACGTGTCACAGGTCGCATTGCCTTCCTTTCCTGAGTGATGAATGTATTTTGTTCGCGTGGTCATTTTTAGTAATAGGCCGAGAGAAAGCGCGCCGTAAAGCCGGATGGGACTCTGCTAATTAAATGATTGCCATAATTAACGTTCATTAAACGGAGATCGATAAAGCGGCGCAAGGATTAAAACAAGGTCCATACATTATACACTGTTTTACAAGGGAGCTTTTAACGACCCCATATATCCCGACCCGCGGCGAAGCGCGTTACCATGGCTACGCAGGCGGGGTGGCGAGGGCTTTAAAGAGGCAGTGCCGTATATCTCATTCCCCTGTTTTATGCGCTTCTGTCTTCATTTATATTTGATCTGCCTTCGGCTCCCTGGAATGACTCTCCCCAGATATAAAACCACAGGGATAGAGAGGGAGGCAGGGGGAGAGATAGAGGTAGAGAGGAAAGGGGGGAGGCTGAAAATGAGAGGAATTTGGTCAGGTTGAGTGTCTAGGTTCCTATGGATTCTTCTAGAATTCTTGGACCTCTAGATTCTAATTTCCAGTAATACATGGGCCTAAATCATATTGGCTTTGGCAGACGAAGCCACACAGAAGGAAGTGTGGCTAGGTCACCGAGCTTTGCTGTTGAGTTGTTTCTCCTTTTCTCCTTAAATGGCAGTCTGAAGAGCTGCGACGTCAAATGTGCCAAGTGGGGTCGTCATGCCCAATTTTAGGCTGACATTGCCAGCCCAAATCTCAAAACTCTCAACTCCTTTTTCAGCATGAGATTTACTGATCTGGAAACCCTCTGTTCAGAATCCCTTTAGCACAGTACCTTGTAATGTGTTACGCATTGGAGCTGGTCTGGTTCAAATTTAGCCCAGTTTCACTCCAGATATCACCCATGTGAGGTTTGTGAAATGATATTAGACTCCATTGAATGTAGTGAAATATTAATATGTATATATCAAATGTAAATAAAATAATGTAATTAGTAAACATGTTTAGCTGTGTTGTGATTTAGAAAGATGGCCATCTCCTGGTGCCATTGAATTTGATTAATAAGGTCATAATAAATGGCCTATTCATAATGAAGGTAACAATAATCTGGAGGATAAGCGAGTTTGTTGAGACGGTGCTCATGAGTACAACTTGCAGTTTAAAGATGATTAATTTCCCAGAAGGCATATAAGTGCTGATAAAATGCTTACCACTACTAGGATGAAAGTGTCAGCTAAATGACCATGTAATTGATGCATTTATTAGTCCTGCAACTAAAATGAATTAAGAACAAGCGCTTACACCATGACCAGCTACATCAAACCAAAAAGATACTTCACATTTAAGTGTGTCTGCAAATTCATGAGATCATGAGCAAACTGGTGAAATAATCGTAGATGGCACAAAAGCCTATCCATTAGATACATTGATGGTTGCATTTTACACAATTACCCTGGCTTTGTCCCCAAACAGACACACATTGTTGGTAAAATGTGTCCTCCACCACTATTCTTGATTCAGCTGAGGAGAGAGAGAGGAAGAGAGCGAGAGAGATAAAAAAAGATTAAAGAAAGGAGAATACAGGGTTGTCAGAATACCCATTGGTTGGATTGGTGGCAGAAGGGCGAGGGGCAAGGTCAGGCAGCCTGTTCTACAGGAGGTGGAGGAAGGGCAGAGAGAGGGAGAGGGAGAGGGGGAGAGAGAGAGAGCAGGATGATGGTGGGAAAGGCGAAGAGATGGAGCGATAGTTGTAGACTCCGGGGTCTTCTCACATCTCCTCCATTTCTAATTAAAAGTAGGGTAGGAGCAGGGGGACATCAATCCCCTACTGATTCCTCCGTTAAGGGTTTAGGGGAGGCCATAAAAACAGCCATGCGCCTTCATCGATTTCATAATGAGAGAGCGAGGGAGGGGGGGAGGAAGAGAAAGGTAAAGAAGGAGAACAAGAGAAGGGTGATGGAGAGATAGAGGAAGGGAGAGGAGGAATGGAAGATGCTGTGAAAGGCACAGGGAGAAGGGAGAAAAATATGAGTTATGAATATAGAATTAAGTTGAGTCCATCTTCCACAAATGAAACAAGATTCATGAGAGAGACTGTGTATGGTGGTGGTGGTTGTGTGTGTGTGTGTGTGCGTGTGCGTGTGCGGTTGGTTAGTTGATTTGGTGAGATAGTGGAGAACTAAGAGGAGGAATACTTGAATACTGTATGTGTGCAGCAGGCATGGAGTGTAGCATTTTTTCTATGTAGAGTGAAAGTGATTCTAGAATCTAGATGAACAGAAACTGGGAACATAGATAAATGAATGAGAAAAGAATGAGACAAAGGAAGGGAGGATATGTCTGAGAACGAGGGAGGAAAAGGTGTGTGTGTGTGTGTGTGTGTGTGTGTGTTGTGGAGTATTTATATTCAAGGCCAGTGTATGCATGAGTGTTTGACTTTGCTCTCCTTTGCAAAATCAAAAAGGTGACGCCTCGGTTGGATGAGCGCCATTGCTCACTCCACTATTGCATTTGGATGACTGTTTTGGGGACACATTTCCAAAGTTAAAACAAAAAAGGTGTTTGAATGTGTGTGCACATGTACAGTATGTGTGTACATTCATTTAAAAAAAGAGAAAGAGGAAAGAAAGTGATCGAGCGATTCAGAGAGCGAAATGGGGAGAGAGATGGAGGAGGGCTGAGGGAAGATGCGTGGATGCAGGCAGATGGGCAGACACCCGTCTGTCTCTCTGATGTATGGCTCCCTCACAGTGATTCCGCGCGATACAGAACGGGGGTCCGTTTCTTTTATCGGCGGCCGTAAATGTAACGGCACAGACACATACCAATTGGTAAACAGACAACATTTTATTACCAAGACTCAAAGTGAGTAAAAATACACTTAAGGACACACACATCCAAGGAACTGCATGTGATACAGTTTAAATATATAAGTCACTAATGCATTTATTTATACATGATGCACTCAAATCTCTAACTCAACATGCAAACACTCATCACACTAATCTATATTTCACTTGAAAACTGGAAAATCAGAGACTAGTAATACAAATGTCTTTGTCCAATCCTGAGTTCGATTGATAGGCAGGGAGCATTTGGAAAACCTTTCTCTGGTACATATTCAAGTTTTTTTTTTTTTATTACACCGCCCCTCTAATGACTTTAGCATGAATACTTATGAAACTTCAACCCAATTCATTAAAGATTTTGTTTTTGTTTTTGTGTTTTTGTTTTTCATTAATAATTAGCACACCATGTGGCATATAAGAAAATAATAAAATATCAAATACAAAATACAAAATCAGGTATATTATAAACAACTCTACACAACCACACACTTAACCATGGAACTTCAGAGATTTTAGAAACTCATTTACACACTCAAATACAGTCTCTGTGATATCACTTCGGAAAAAAAAGGCACATTGCACACTCTTATTGGGGATATTTTTACCCCATGGCATGTCTTAGAAAAGACGTTCTGCCAGCTCCTACCACTGGGGATATTCCGAGAGATAACTGTGGAAAAGAAGGAAAATAAATCATCATTAGGCAAACCCATTCTCACAATGGATGCACACTTGTGTACTTGGTGTTGTGTATGTGTGCAGCATGCACGGAGCGTGGCATTTTTTACGGAGTGAAAAGGATTCTACACCAACTGACAATGAACATAAATGAATGAAAAAGAATGGAGACAAAGGAAGGGAGAATATGTGTGTAAGAATGAGGGAGGAAAGGTGTAGGGGTGTGTGTGTGTGTGTGTGTGTGTTGGTGCATGTTGTGTGTGTGCGTATGTTGGTGCGTGCATGTTGTGTGTGTGTGTGTGTGTGTGTGTGTGTGTGTGTGTGTGTGTGTGTGTTGGTGCATGTTGTGTGTGTGTGTGTGTGTTGGTGCATGTTGTGTGTGTGTGTGTTGGTGCATGTGTGTGTGTTGGTGCATGTGTGTGTGTTGGTGCATGTGTTTGTGCCTGTTGCGTAGGAGAGGAGAACCCTGCTAATGTGCGATTGCTTGCCCTGGGATGCACAACCACCTACAGCTCTTCCTCACGCCACTGCACTCGTCTCCTCTTAATCACTCTGTTAAGAAGCTAGAGTCTGACCCCCACTCTCTATCCCCCAAGTGTCTCCTGCCTCATCTGACTGACTTGCTTTGCCGTAAAAGGCGTTTAATGGTTTCATCATTGCAGCAGTAAGCCAGAGCCAGTCTGGAGTGCTACAGTGAGCTAAGTGTAAGTTTGTACTGCTCTACAGGCCACACAATGGTTTAAGGATCAATGTGGTGTTCAGTGACGGTTACCTCAGGATGGGCTCTGTGGGGAATGTGAACTCGGCACATCTTTCCTCAGCACATCTCTCCCCACAGTTCTCAGAACAGTTCTCCTCGGAACGGTTCTCTTCAGAACAGTTCTCCTCGTAACTGTTATCCAGCTCACCGTATCGGATATATGGAATTGAGTCCTGGCATCAGAGAAACAACAACAACAAAAATCTGTTGTTCATACTGTGTTCAGTACAATTTACCATACCAACATTTACCCCGGTTAAGAGACATTTGATGTTTGTCATATTTAGTTTGGCTAAAAAAAGCATGGTCAGGTTTGCATGCTTCTCTGGCCTGTGCACAGTACTGTATAGCCTACTTCAGTTAAATAAAGTTAATGAAGGACTGGGCTTCTGGGCTCATGCCTGAGTGCCTGTTCACTATTCACAATCTGAAGGAATTATGTTAGCTGCTGCTGCTGCACTACTTCATGGGCTCAGCGCCTGGCTTTCCTCTTCTCTCACATCAATTATTCAGCACCTGGAGTATTGCCTCATTCGGGCTCCAGCAGGCTGACAGGGCAGGTTGATGATTTGCTGCCGGCATGCAGGGATGTAGATGGCTTACGGGAGCCGGAGGAGGGGAAAAGTTTTTTTTCTTTTTTTTTTTTTCTCTCCTCTCTTAAAGTTGGCCTTCAAATGAACCTGTTTGGATCTGTCTGCTCATTTAGAATACGTCAAATGACTGATTAAGCTGATTCGACGCTGGCCTCCAGTAAAGAATTAATTTAATTGTGTAAACATTGGCACTAGATGGCGCACTAACAGGGTTGCGGAGTGTTTTGTTGTTGTCTGATGTCCTTATAAATGCTCCTTTTGGGGCCTCTCTTGATTTGCGCACGCCAAATGATGAGATCCAAACTGATTCTTGGCTTTGCATAAGGTGTTAGTTTGCGCTCATTTGACTGAGTGGCAGACGAGCCCTTACTGTGGTCCTTTCTCGAGCCTTTGCTGACTTCAAAGGTCATAGGTCAAGTGAGCTAGACCCTTCTCCTTCCCCTCCCCCAACAGGCTGGACCGGAGGAATGAAGGTTTTGTTTTTTTAAGTGCTCTCACCTCCCAGCACTCTCTGTCCTCCTCTGGGGCTGTGTGGGCAGGGACCAGCTGGTTGATCTCCACCACCCTGCAGGGTTTGTCCTCGGGCTCGGCCAGGACTGGAGGCTCTGTCTGGGCTACGTCCTCACAGGTGTCGGCCTCCGCCTGGGGGGCCTCAGGGGTTTCATACACTTCCTCCTCCTCCTCCTCCTCCTCCTGCTTCTGCTTCTGCTTCTCTTCCTCTTCCTCTTCACAGGGTGTGACGTCTGTGATGTCTTGTGGGGCTGTGAGTGAAATGGAGGTGTGAATTGTATTCTGTGTTGGTTTCTACTAATTCAGCTTAAAGCATGATTCTTACTTATGGAAGTATACAAACAAATATTTTATGCGCTAAGAAGGTCCACATGTTCTAGGTCACTGGTCTCATCATGTCTATAAGTATGTTAAATGACTACTGTAGTATTAATTGAATAGAATCCTGAGAGTATTTTTATTATAGCGTTTTTAACTATTCAAGTAATTTTAGTGGCACACAGTATTTCTTTTTACATTGCTTTATAGAAGAGTGCATAGCTTGGTGTTGGAATTGCCATAGAAAGGACACCTGTTTACGCTTGAGCCATCTCTCTGTGCTTGAGTGTGAGACCAGTCAAGTAGATTTATGGCCTTGAAGGCCTTCACTGACCTGCAGCGACCGAAGCAGCCTCAAACCACTTCGTCTCAGCCTCGAGGTCCAGCCTCTTCTCAAGCTCCCTGACCTGCTCCAGCAGAACCTGTCGGTGAACATGCAAGCCACAAATAAAATAAGATTAAGCCTCAAACACTCCTGAGGGTGAAAGAAGTGTGCGTGTGTGCGCGTGTGTGTGTGTGTGCTTGAGAGTGTGAGAACATGGCCGCCTGTTATACCTCTTTCTCCAGCAGCTGCTGCTTGCTCTCCTTCTGAGCTTCTTTCAAACTGGCCTTGAGCTCATGGACCTCCTTACGTGCATCACTCAGCTGAGCCTGCAGGGGGCAGTACAGTGCTGTGTTAGTAGATGGAACAGTGTGGAATTCTGTTGTAATGCTGATAATATGCTACTCTGTATTGGCCCATATATTAGTTTTTGATGATTTGACATTAAAGCTCTATTGTAGTTGGAACTCTATACATGACACCAGGTGCTTAACATTTACTTTAATTAGATAATGCTGAATATGGATGTTATTGAGTTGTTTTCTGTGTTTTTGCACATGTGCATAAACTGTCACATTGGACTTGTCAGATTTACTGTTATTACTGTTGTGTTGGTGACCTATTTTTCTTCTGTTTTTAGCTGCTAGTTGTGTTTGAGAGGGGAGAGCCCCTTAGGTCCTCCTGTGTTTACTCAGAGGGGACATTTAATCTGTTGTTTATCTGAAACTTGAGTCTAGGCTGTTCCACTAAGGCATGGTGGTGGTGGTGGTGTCTGCCTGCAGCAGCGAGACTGTTGTTTGGGAGCGGAGGTCGTGTGATTAGCCCCCAGTCCAAAACTGATAACTGAAGACACCAGAAGTGAACCGTTTGGGCAAAGTTTACTTTCCCTTGCCAGACTGTGCTGCTTTTGGCATGGACAAGCACTTCAGGAAAGCGTATTTAGCAATGCTAAATGCAACCCCTGCCCCCAGTGACAAAAACAACAACAAACTAAAATAAGAATAGATTGCATGCATGAGGCACATGCACTCATACATTTGGAGATTCTGATGTTTTCCCCTCAACTTGATAGACCTCACACCTTTCTGTGTCCAATCAATCCTTTCTTGGATTTTGTGTATGACAGATGTGACTTTCACGTTGGCTTAAGTGTTGTCTACTAATACCATAGTACCACAGTGCTTGCATGGCAGAAACTTCACATGTGGGGCATGTGTGAGGCAGATTTGTGTTCTGTGTCTCAATGAATACACAGAATGCTTATTCCACACAAGCACTGGGCAGAGACATTTGGATATTATGACTATGCCAGATTAACAGATCATAACTGTGAGAATCAACTGTTAGCAAAATTACTTGTTTTGAGATGAAGTGTTACTGAGGACAGTCATTTCCTATGCCCACTTAGTGGCAGCTACAGACATGACTACAGCGTTGGTTGTGCACAGTACCCGGTTGGAATAGTTTTCGCCTCCGAGCTCTGCCTCCAGTTTGTCGCGCTCAGCCCTCTCCTCCTGAAGCCACTCCTCCTTGCGCTGCAGCTCACGAGACAGCTTCTGAATACGCTCTTGATCCAGCTGAGGAATGGAAACATCATTTGGAACGTTCTGGAAAATGTAGTACAACCGCTTTTTCCAAAAGCGCGTCTTGTGACTTGGAGCTTTTGCCCCATCAGTTGCAGGGGAAAAAATGATTGTGGCTGTTAAAGTTAATGTCTAGACACATATGTGGTTGAAGTGGCCTTTTGATGTTTCAGCGTTATTTTATTTAGTGAAATGGCTTTGGTTATAATGATATATACTCCTCTGTCTTAAACTGTGAAATGGCATGGACAGTGTAAAGAGTTTCACTTAATAAAAAACCTGTTTTTATTGGCTTTTAAATCCCTTACCACATCCGTCTCGCAATAGTTTTTTCCGACGGTGAAAAGGGTTCTTGGAGATTGCTGCCTGATGCACAGAGATCTAGCGCCTCGGAGCTTAGTCAGTAGTGTAGTTGCTTATGATCTATTGTTGCCAGAAAGACTGCATAAGTGTGATTTCCCCTTGGCCCGTCTGGTGGAACACTTTAACCTGAGGAAAATTCCTGCTTTGTGCCAGTGTGGAACCGGCATCAGCCTTTTATATAGGCTACCTAACATTCTACAGAAATGAAATGAAATGAAATTAGCATTACTTTTGGCTCTTGACTGGTGTGTGTGTGTGTGTGTGTGTGTGTGTGTGTGTGTGTGTGTGTGCCGGGCGAGAGCAAGAGTAAGGGCTTTCCTGAGGAATCAAATACCCTCTTGGCCTTTCGTCTGTTTTTAGCTCAGGACCCATTCCAAACTCATGAGCTTGGCTGCTAAGTTTCTGCTAATGACCTCATGCTGCAGCAGTGGTGGGCTTTAGAAACAGATGGCACTGAGGCTCTCACACTCACGCTATCATACCCAATCAGTATAGGGCAAGTAAGGACAGGAAGACGGACCCCCTCGAGTGTCCTCTGTACAATCCACCTGCTGACTCATTGTGGGTGCCTGACGTCACCTATGTGATCCTGCAAAACCCTACATTAGCACCACTTCAGATGTGCTATCAGCTGTGTTAGGGCTTGCCGTTTTAGCTGCTTAAAGGTATGGCGTGGTATACTTTTCTGTTGTCAAAAGAGGTAGAGCAGTGTTGCGTCTATCTCTTTTTGTTCTGTATAGCTTCACCTGAGCCTGATTTAGTTTTTTTCTTCCAGATGATGCATGTAATTTGTTCCCAATAAATGGTGGGCTATCGTGTACTTTAAGATTATGGATTAACTATGGTTTACTCAGTGTCTCAGTGTCATGCATGTACTGTATGCATTGCTGTGCATTACGGAAATTGAGTCACCACAGATTGATATGAACATCCACCATAGTGTGAATACTCACCGTAGCCTTAGTATCCACTTCATACACTATGATGTAGCAAATTAGTTTTTGTTTGTTTGTTTGTTTGTTTTGTTATTGCCCCCCCCCTCCCCACCGTCTCCCTTTCGTTTGTGCCCCTCACCTCTGCACTCTGCCTGAGCTGCTCCTTCTCCTGGGCCCAGGTGGCCTCCCCCTCGCGCAGGGCCAGGTTGGCCTGGGAGAGCTGCAGGTTGACCTGTGCCAGCTGCATGCGCGTCTGGTGCAGCTCTGCGTGGCTGTGGCCCTGCAGGCTTCCCAGCTCGCTCAGCTCGCGCCGCAGCACATCGGTCGAGCGCTCGCTGGCTTCCAGACGCTCCCGCAGCTGCCGGATCTCGCTCTGAGCAGCCTGGCTCTCGTCCTGGAAGAGGAGGTTGGATGGAGGGATGTATGGACAAATTGAAAGGAGAGGACAAGGAATGAAAAGAGTGGTGGCATATTGTTTAAACAGTTCTAGCCACCTTTTGAAGCTATTTAATCCTCCGTTTACATGGTATACATCTTGTGCAATTATTCTGTTGCCATATGATCAAACGGACAAATCACAACAAAATCTTCCAGACGGCTATAAAAGTCTAGTGTAGTTTAGTGCTAACTCTCTTCTGTGTGTTAACCTTACAGGAGGATTAAAAATAACAAACCTTCAGTGTCTTCTTCTCCTCCTCTTCGTCCTTCCTCTGCATCGTCAACTTTTTCACTCTTTCCTTGGTCCTGCAAATGATACATTGAATCAGAACACGGGTCCTGTTGATTGAAACTCTGCATTGACAGTTGACTCATTTCATTATCTACTGCTGTTGCTTGATCTAATCCCCTCAATATCTACCCTCTCTACTCCCTCTACCAGATCATTAAAGGTGCCTTCTAGAAGGTGCAGTAAGACTGCCACAGCATGGGGAGCTCTGTGAAGGTCGTACTGACCAATCTAAGAACCGTAGAAGGTTATGCTAGGCTATCCCAGGCTATCCCAGCAGTTCACTCTTTAAGCGGCCCTTCTGGATTACAGAGGCCGTAGAAGTACTCTACAACGCTCAGAACTGCACTTCTCAAAAAAAGTTATTTCACTTTGGTTTTCATAATCGGCTAGGTACACTTGCCTCTCCAGCTCGGCCTCGGCCTGCTTCTTCTGCTGCGTCAGGACACTGTTGTCGTCGGCCAGCTCCCTGATTTGCTGCTGCTGCTCCGTGCGCTCCTTCAGCAGGTCCAGCAGCTCGGCTGACATGTTCTGCTGTGAGCTCTGTGCGTCCTGCAAGCGCAGGCGAGCAGAGGAGAAGACTTTTAAGAGGCACGCTTAGCTGATGAAAAATATTTTCCCTTCCCCCATGTTCCACCTTTTATGACCGTTTTGAAGCCTACAAGGAATTGTGCTATCAGCAGTTAAAGTCAACTTTAAAGTGTTGACCCAGCAAATTGAAAACCCTGGATGTTGCCATTTTGTTTCATAGTGAGGTATACATACAAGGCTCCAAGGAGCCCCAAAGAGCCATCCAGTTGACTGTTTGTGATTTATGTATCGCTATTGCCCAGCAGGAGGTGCCATATACTATATTAAATATGTGAGTGTGTTCTGTCTCGTCTGGACTTGGACTTGGGCCTCAGTTATTGAAGTACTAACAGTGGCCATTTAATAAACCCAATATAGATGGTGATATGGCAAAGCTATTTGCTCAATTTGTGATTTTCATTTGACTGATTCGTAGAAAAGATTGCCTTTATAATTATATTGGCATTTTTAAACATGAGTTTATGATTCACCACTATTCTCAAAATGGCCCTGCAGTGTTCCTTTGGCCGTTTGGCAGAATTTCAAGGACCGCTGTGCTGCCCAAGAAATGTTCAGCCATTCAAAACGCTGTGAAAAATTGAGTAGTACTCAGTTGTGCCTAAGCACTTGTTGATACAGAGTTATCCACCACAAGAGATTCCTCTGTGAAGTCATTATTTTTTATAAATCTCAAAGATGTGTTTTCATGTCCAAATTCACTTATGGTTCTTCTTTCTGCTTATGTTGTCTTGCACCTTGGCAGAATATTAGTCAGCTGTTGTCTTCATTTAGTGGTGTTGTGGTTACCGTTCTTCAGAGTATTCATAGGATGACGATTAAACATCGACCACATCTATTTGTAGGACATCCCATTGCACAAAAATATCATGCACCTGCCATTCACAGCATCTGACTCGGTACATGCCCGCAGTATAACAGTCCCGGGCAACATGGTGGGGCTTCAGCAGAGCATACCTTGAGTTTGAGCTCTATCTGCTCCAGTTCTTCCCGCTGGTGCTTCAGGCCCTCCATGAGTTCGCTGATCTCGTCCTTCATCTCATCCCTCTCTCGCGTCAGCTCCTGTCTGTCTTGGTCACACCTCTCCCGCTCCTGCTCCTTCTCCTTGCCGCTCTCCTCCACGGCGAGCTTCAGCTCCTGCAGCTCCCTCTGGCATTCCTCCAGGTGGCCCTGTTGTTTTGTTACACAGAGGCTGTGAAGGGAGCCGGTCTTCGAAACAAGACACATGCTGTAATGGAGGGACTAAAGCTCTTGCACTTGTGACTAAAACTTGTGTTTGCTGTCAATCAACGAATTAGTAGAGATGACTTACAATTTGCGTATTGTCAAAAAGTGATAAATCATCAAAATCGGCCGAGGCTTGTAAGTGTAGCTTTTACAGAATGATACCCTTCGAAATTCAAACATGGTGTTTTAAACCTTATAGACTAGGGCTAGAATAATGCGTTGGTGATTCCTTCTAGTCCGATTGCTGGAGTTGAAGCACTGTTGAGCAGCCAGTGTGTGCAGGCCTACCTGCAGGATCTGGGCTTTGGGCACCACCATCAGTAGGTCCTCGCCTGCCCCCTCCTCCCCGCTTCTCTCATTCTCCAGGGTCACCAGCTCATCGAGGGCTCCAGGGGTAGCGAACAGGAAGGGTGGGCTGACGCCACACACTTCACCCCTGGCGTCCACATACACAAACTGGTACAGGTCTGCGCCAGGTTTGGGCAGGTAGGAGGCTGCGGGATGTGATGGAAGGGGGAAAGTAGAGGGGAGGAGGGGGTGCTTAGAATTTTGGGCATGCCATGTTTCACCCCAGATCTTAGAGTAGTGTATGCATATTGTTACTTTTTCACATTTTCCTCTTCAGTGAGCGATCAAAAAATCTAAACAGGTCCTGTCCTGATAACGGTGACCACAATGTTACGTATTCAATACTACAGCATGCTCTCATAGTGTCAGGCAAAGGTAAACTTACTCTGGAATTGGACACAGCAGTCAGTATCACGTCTCTCAATGTAGCCTTCTGGCACCAGGGCCCACACATAAGTGTAGTACTCCTTCACTGTAGACCAGCCCATCTGTGATCAGCAAGAAACACTTGCCTTACTTGGTGGATATCTCATATGTACCCAGTATAAATCACACTTCTCCTCGCTTGATATGTTATCCTTGCTATAACGTTCTGGACAGGGATGTGTTACCTTGAAAAGGCCAATCCAGTCATGGCCGTCCCATGTGTGATCGCTGGTTAGCTTGTAGTGACATTCCACTCTGGTCTGAGGGAAGTAACTCTTTCCCACATTCCGGAAGTGCACTTTCCGAATGTTGTCCATGATGGGATCTGTAAGAAACTGATACAAGATAGGTATTTTGGGGGGCATACAGTTAAGAGAGAAAGGGGTTACCGATTATTTGTCTCTCTCCTTAAATTATACATAAAGCCCTCTGCGCAACATTCAGCACATAGTAAATATGTATTGTCACAAGCCCATAATTTGCCACTGGCTTTATCAGTTAGTATGCGGCTATTTATATGCAAGCCAAGGACTCTAGATTAAGGTCATTGCTCGTCATGTCCTGTCCCATCGCGCTAAAATTAGGCTCGTTCTAATGAACTCAAAGCCTGAGGAGTTTGAGGTGCCGGATGAGAACATGGGTGTTCAGTTTCAAAGTGTTGTGAAATTTGTTGACAGAGTGGAGCAATGCAATTCTTTCCGAGAGATATTTTGCCGAAACAGAAGTCATTAAATTCTGCTAAATATGTAACCCGAGACGACAGCCACTGTGCCTGTGGACATGACCCCCCCACAGTGTGTTGCGTGTTGTCAGGTCACAGGGTTAGTGCAATAAATAGTCTAGTCCTTATAATAGGGTCAAAACATCGGTATTGCTGCATCCCATGCATTTGGTACACACTGTTGCGATAGAACTGTCACTTAATCCCTGTCATGGGTACTTTTCGTAGGTATGCTGGTCTACATCCACAGGATTTTACTGCTGTCATTTGGTGTGAAAATGGCTCCTGAAAACTAAGTGAAAGGTGACCTAGAAGAGTTCATATGTAATTTTCCAGTAGGTCATTACCGTGTTGCTTTGAATTTTATTTCTACACATAGGCCTAACCAGGGATGTAGTGGAGGCTAAATGCATTAAACACCGTTTATCCATCTCTTATTAAAGTTTATCCACCTCTTATTGAGTTTATCCACCTCTCAAAAGAGTGCAACCAATTGCAACTTTTAACATTTAAAAAAATCACACTGTATTATCCGCATTCACAATATGTACACTCTAGAAGCCATTAAATACTACTAGTATTGTTATAAACATTAGACAATAACCTCCACCATCATCATTCTGAATGCCCTTTTAATAAATAAATAAATAAATAAAACATGTAAAAAAATCCAATACCTCATGGCATGCAGTCCACCTCTCAGACTCTCATTTTACCACCACTTCCTTGGGCCTAACCATATGTAGCCTACAGTCTATGGACCCAACCATAATACTAGGGTAGACTACACATAACCACCAGAAAGGTGTTCTTTTGAGAACGCTGCACATTACATGCACTTCTAAATAGGTGCCTTTTGCATTCGGTTTTCATCGCGAATAAAAGAGATGAGAATGAAGAGAAGAGAATGAAGAGATCTTAGTTGATGATGCCCACCACGCATTGTAAAAAGTAAGTAGGCCAACATGGGCGCACTAGGACTAGACAGTCCAATTATTCTTCAGCCTACATGAAAACACTACACAAAGGTGTAGGCTAGGCGACAGACTGCAGAAATAGGGTCGAAAAAAATACATTTAAAATGTCGGCTATTTGTGTGGTTGATCATGCACTAGAAAGCCTGAAATGTGTGAAGGTCATATTTTAAATCCATTCATGCTATGCAGTGCGGTATATTGCAATTATGCTACTCACCAGCTTGTCGTTAAAATAAAACTTGAAAAACTTTATCAGAAGTCGCTCTACCTCTTCGTCCGAGATGCACTTGAAAGTTATGGTGTCTGGTCAGCTCGTGCAGCTGTTTCATTACCAACAACAATAACAAACGCACATGGATGCGGTGACGACACATTCCCTCTGATGAATCATGGGTAATGCAGTCCATTGCTTAAGTGTCAATAAGATGGACTGCACATAGAAATGTTGCAGTCTGTAGGCCTACTCAGTATTTTCTCAAACACTCACAATATGCTTGCATGGATTCTGCACAAAGGCCATGTTTGTGATTTTTAAACAACTGTCGGTTTCAAAAATGCCGATGTATCCCAGTAAGTAGGCTAAAGGTTTGTGGGTGAGTCTGCAGTGCTCGTGCGCCCCCTCCTTCCCTCCCACCTCCCTTTATTCCTGGATACCTGCCCAAGTGGTCTTGGATGACAAACTGCAGCGAATGCGTAGAACAGACAGTCTGAAACCAAGACTAATCATGAAGTAGCGCCTAGTAAACAGTATCAAGTCTCTGCTGACTGATTGAAACCCGAGGTAGCCTACGCGTTGATCAGAAACTTGGCCGAGATAACGTGGTTGAGTCACACTGTTGTGACACTGTTGTGACACAGGTGCCCGCTAAACATGTTAACCGTTGTGAAACGTCAGGACATTGCCCGATTAAGGAGAGGCCTGGACAGAGCAACATCATTTGCCCATATGTGTGATCTCGAGTGTTGAGCTTCGTGGATTGCCTGGTATTAGCGCCCACGCCGCTATATTTGAATAGCCTACTCAATCAGCTCGATTGCGTCTGTTTTGATTGTCCCAAGAGCAAACGCTAGATGGCAGTATATTTCAACGCATATTAACTAGAAGTGGTGTGATCATCTCCAGTGTTACAAATAGCCATGTCAACGTATAGCCTATGTATAGAAAGACGCTCTCACGCAACCAGCCTTTTTATTAATCATCCCCACGCTCACGTTACGTATTTGCAAATATCATTCTGTTGCAAGTTCTGTGAATGTTGATAGACTAAGGCTGTGTCTAGTTGAATGACCTAAAGTGAATTGTGAAATGAATTTTCTATGTCCCATCTCCTTTTGTATCAGGCTACTGTTCATTTTAAAACGTCTGTTAGAATAAGATATTATTTGAGGCTTTGAAGTGTCACTTAGAAGCAATCTACGGTAATTTAATAGTACACCATAGAAATAGGCTATGCACATTGATTGTTTTTTTTCCCAACAGGCCAAGTCAACATTTCTGTTAAAAATACAGTGATTCTGTTTGTCATAAAAACTTAATTAACCTTCCTTCTTTCTTTGAAGCTGGTTGTTGCTATCAACTTTTTGCACAGTTCCAGAAACCATACTGACAGTCAATGTCAGCCATTTTGTTATTGCTTGTTTTCTGCAGATCAGTGCTATCAAGGCCCCATCACGGCCCTATATACTCCTGTTTTAATTGAGACATTGAGAATTGTGGTTTCCCCCAAATTGCTCCTGGTTCTGGAGAAGATGTGGTCCAGTCCTGCGCCACATAGGGGTCGGATCCGTTTCAAAGCCAGCTACTGTCATGGTCAGAGCCGCTGAGGTTTCCCCATGTCGTGACAGCCTGAAGTGTCTGGTTTCCCCTGTGTTTGTTTGACATGTGGCAGTGGAGGAGGGGTTTCTCCACCACCACCACCACCACCTCCTCCTCCTCCACCCTCCCACCCCTCCTGCTCGCCTTCAAGGCTGGCTGTCCCTGGCCATTATATGAGCTGGCTACCATGGGCTGGTAATTTTATGCAGGCAGTGGGCGAGGCAGCCCAATAAAAGGCTTCTGAAGTGGTTTTAACGGGACGAGCATGTGCTGAGAGAGGAGTGCGGTGGGGGAGGGAAAGAGAGGCCTGTGGCGAGGAAAGAGGGAAAGAGGAATAAAGAGATGAGAGTGGAGAAGAAAAATAGTGTGCCCTTTTTTTAAAAAAAAAAAAAAGAGAGAGAAAGAGTACCCAGAGATATAAATTTCATATTTTCGAAGAAAGACAATTGAGCGAGAACACGTGCGCTGAAGCGACTGCATCGGACAGGTTTATTTTTGTGACGTTAACATGCTCTTGTCGCACAAATAAATTGGCATTCATGATTACTGCGGCGGACAGCTGCAGGATGTTAGGGGAAATGAACGGCTCCATGTTAGACAGTAAAATTCCCTCTTGCTGCATGCATATAGCTGTCAGTAATACTTGAGGAGGCACAGAGCCTCGGGAGATAGGAGTGGAGCTGCGTGCGTGTGTGTGGAGGAGGGTGTGGATGTGGGGGGGTGGACATCGAGATGAAAATGGTCTTGTAGGAGATACCTTGGTGCTTGGTTGCTTGAGTGTGTCCTTAGGGTCCCTCCTACCTCTACATCTCTTCTTTCCTCCTTCATTCCCTCTGTTCTTTCTTTCTTTCTTTCTTTCTCTTTCTCGCTCTTTCCCTCCTTCCTTCTGTTCCTTTCATCTGCTGATTGCACTCCTCCCACTCTACCAGTTCAATACCTTTTCATTTTTATTTTTGCCTTGAAAAAATCAATACTGTAGAAGTGCAATTCCCCACCTCCCGATTCCCAACATGCTGCGCCCATTGTACCCAAGGATCCCGACTCACACAGTCAGGCTGTCACTGCCAGAGCCTGCCACACCCTCTCATCCCAAGGCCCCAAATGAAAGAATGATGGTTTTATTACTAATGTTTGATGAAGCACTTTCTTCTTTTCCACTGCCTCCCCCCCACCCCCTTTACTCCCTCTCCAGCACTTACTATGAGATTTCAGGAGAATGGGAAACCAGTAATCCTGATAGTGATTGTAATAGGCTAGTCTATAGGGCACTCCTTTATTCACCTCATTTTTAAATGAACAGCGGTGGCTCAACACCGTGAACAGATGGAGGATGGTGTCCAAGGTGTCATGGCAGATTGTGGATCCTTATGCTATCTGACATTATTGTTAAGATTCACTAAGCACATTGACTGCTGCTGCCACGGCCCTTTTGGGAGGGATTTGGGCGATCGGTTTAGCTGTTATGAGTCTCTAGGCTGAGGCGTCCTTGCCTAACTCTGAGTGGAAATGTCAGAGTAATCGTAAGGGAGGTTGTGGTACGCCCACGTAGGGGTCAAGGGTATTAAGTGTGTGTGTGTGTGTGTGTGTGTGTGTGTGTGTGTGTGTGTGTGTGTGTGTGTGTGTGTGTGTGTGTGTGTGTGTGTGTGTGTGTGTGTGTGTGTGTGTGTGTGTGTGTGTGTGTGTGTGTGTGTGTGTGTGTGTGTGTGTGTGTGTGTGTGTGTGTGTGTGTGTGGTTACGGGAATTCATACACACAGGGGTTCGATAAGCAAGTCTGTGTGTTTGTTGTGTGTGTGTGGTTACGGGAATTTATACACACAGGGGTTCGATAAGCAAGTCTGTGTGTTTGTTGTGCATATGTTGTGCGTATACGTCTGCGCGTGGTTACTGAATCGTACACTTGCACAGCTGGGGGAAGCGCGGGTGTGCAGAGCATGTGCAATAGTCAGGCAGGAAGGGGCGGTGGCCCGCCGTAATGCATGATGGGAACTTGCCGTGTAAAAACCAGAAGGGGAAATAAGTCAGCATGGCATGACAAGATAAGACGAAGCGATGGAGAGGGAAAGAGAGGGGGAATGTGTGGAGAGATGGAATGTAAAAGATCAAAATGAATGACAGCAGAGAGCTTACAGGGAGTGGCAAATGGGAGGGGGAGTGGGATGTGTCAAAGAGGGGGAGAATGATTGAAAGCATGGGGGGATAAATACAAAATAATTGATAGAGACCACCGAGGAGAGAGGGAGCAAGAGAGAGAGAGAGAGAGGCAGAAAGAGAGAGGGAAAAAGAAGAGAGCAATGGTGAGGAAGGAGAGAGGGGAGGCTGGTGGAGAGGGACTATGGGACTGCGGAAGCAAACACACCCAAAGGGAAAAAAAAGATGGAAGGATGGCAGAACAGTGGAGGTAAAAGCCATGTATAAACAATAGAGATGGAGAACTAGATGGAGGGATGCACAGAGGAGAGGAAGGAGCAGAAGACTGTGTAGGGAAATGGGGGGGGCGAGGAAGGATGGAGAGAGTCGTAGCTGGATGGAAAGAGAGAGAGAGGGGGAGAGATGAGGGTAGTTAGTATGCAAAGCCGAGCTGCCCCATCTGCTTAGCGCAGCAGTCCCTGTCGTATAACTGTCGCCGGGCCGCGGGCTGCATAAAGAATGTTCCGGATTTGATGTAATTCCACAAAATTAATGACAGCTTTATGCTCTGCGGGCCGAGAGGGAATGATTAGTGTTTGATCGCCCATCTGATCCGCTTCTACAGCCCCAGCTTCCACTGCCCAGTTATCCCCATCACGCTTCTGGGCCCCTGCTAGTCACAAGGACACCTACACAAACCAACACACACACACACACACACATACACACACACACACACACACACATACTTTCTCTCTCTCTCTCTCTTTCTTTCTCTCTCTCTCTCTCTCTCTCTCTCTCTCTCACACACACACCCTCTCTTTCTCTTTCTCTCTCACTGTTCTCTGACGCTCTCTTTCTCTTTCTTTCTGTCTGCCTCTCACACACACACACACACACACACATGCATTCCCCTTTACACACTTGTTCTTCAAATCTCTTTCACACACAGTGGTAAGAAATTGCTTTTGCGCTGATGTCCTCACCGACCTACACATGCACACACACACACCACCTAGCACACACTGGCATACTTGCATCAATGATCTAGTTCAATGCTGGTTTCTCCTCCTGTGACACACACACACACACACACACACACACACGCACACACTCATGCACACACGCACACACACGCATGCACATGTACATGCACGCACGCACACACACACACACACACCACGTGCACATACACTCACGCACCTCTCCGCTAGCCGAATTCACACCCGTACGCATACCATTGTTGTTCCAGCAAGCAACCTCGCTGAGGTCACAATGCAGCCCGAATCTGGCAGGAGCCCGCCGGAACCCCACCGTCTCTGGGCATCTTTCGGCCGAGTAGCTCCTCTGTAATCTCTCAACCACCGACATGTGACTTATATTGGGTAATTAGTATCATGCGCTACTGTAAAAGTAAGATTTCATTTAGCCCATTATTTGCTCGTATTTCTTGTAGAGGCATGGAGAATGGCTACATGTAGACCCATAGAGAAGATTCAGGGGGAAAACCAAGCCGTTGCCGTGAGTTTGCATCAGATTTTTTATTAGTGTTATTATTCTTCTTGCTGTTGGCCTAAACACGCATGTAGTGGCTCTCGTGGGGAGCTCAGAACGTCAACAGAAAATGGAATTCCAATCAGAGGCATGTGGGGGATCAATCCCAGCATTCATCTTCAGAATTCCTTTCAGGCCCCTTAAAAAGCGAGCGAAGGAGAAGTGGGGGGAGAAACAGCAGCCAATACACACACACACACACACACACACACACACACACACACACACACACACACACACCCACACACACCACACAACGCACCTCCTATGCCACCCTCCCCCTGCCTTCACCCCCCACCCCCCCAACAGACACACACACACACACACACACACACACACACACACACACACACATCCATGCGGCTTTTACGAGCGAGTGGAGCATTCCTCCCTTCCCCAGCACCACCTAATCCAGAGCGCGGCTGGCGTGAACACAGCCCCTTCTCTCAGTGTGTGCCTCCTGCTCCCCTCCAGCCCGGCTCAGCGGTGCTCTCTGAACCCCCACCCCCCTTCCACACCTCTGCCAGCGCTCACGCCAGGCTTTCATTAAAGCCCCGGCTCGCATCCTGATAAGTGCACGCATCCAGGCACTAAACCATGCTGTTTTGCTGTCCAAATGACTCATTCAAGTCGAATGAAGAGTAATAACCTGCAACGCAAATTGAGAATGTTTGTTTCTAATTGCTTGCCGTGGACGCCCACTTGTTTGAAAGTGTGGATATGAAATGAAAATTGGATTTGACTAATGAAGGTTTGAAGTTCTCTTTGCTTTGCAGAAAACTTAACTTTAGTCCTTTGTTGTCTTGTTAATGCGCATTTGCGCGTGTGTGTGTGTGTGTGTGTGTGCACGTGCGCGCGCTCGCCACCCCTGTAGAACCATCAAGAGTAAAGCCGAGTCATCTGCCATAACCTTTGCGCTTCAGGTGTTCACTAAATTACTCTTCATGGTCACGGCTTGACTGAGCTTGCCTGTGTCTTTCACTTACCCACACATAGCTCCACTATTATGTCAGCTTGTAGTTACAGGGTCAGCTCCTCAATTGTGTGGTCTACCCGTGATTTATCGTCTGTAATCACCATGTTTCTGTGCGTTGACCACTTAAACGTTGCATTCCACTTGTAGACCCCTTCAGGTGGCAGGCCGCGTTAGGCTCAGTGATGAACGATCCTTCAGAGTCGCTTCACTCCCTATCCATCTGCTTTCAGGACCATTGTGAAGGTGCGTGTTGCGCAGTGGCTGCACCGTTGCCATTAGGACAATTACTGTCAGCGGCGACCGCGCCCGGTGGGTTGACGGCGACGCGGTGCCATTATCGGCGGGTTAAAGCACACTGGCAGGAGGGCCGCCGGGCTGTCAGATCCCCGTCGGCCGGGTCCTGGCGACGCTGGCGTAATGGTGTTTGTATTGACATTTTTAGCGGCCCGGCAGAAGCCTCAGCGCTGTCCGGGTTGAGGGGAGATTTACGAGAGGCTGGTCTGGGGTGGTGGTGGTGGTGGTGGTGGGTAGATGGGTTGGTTTGTCGGGGGGGAAGGGAGAAGGCAGCCATTTTCCGAGTCTGTCTGGAGGGGTGCTCTGAGAGTGGGGAGAGGGAGGAAGAGTGGGGCTGAAGGAGAAACAGACAGAAAACAAGACAAATGGAGACAGACTCAAAGAAGTGGATATATTGACACAGGGTGAGATAGGCAAATACAAGCTGAAAGACAAGAGGAAGAGAGTTATACAGTAAGGTGGGTACCAATATATGCTAACCAAGAGGGGTACTGCGAAGGTAGGAAGGGAACAAGGCAAACTAGATAAGACATGGGCACAGGGGAAGGCAGAGATCCTGATCCCTAGAGACACATCCACAAAGAAACAAAAGCAGAAAGACACTGAGAGACAGGAAGCGCACACACACACACACACACACACATAGAGACACACACACTGTAACAGAGCCTAGCAGCAATCAGCAGAGTAGAGTGGAATGGAGCGAATGTGAAATAGTCGGTCTGACTTCTCCCAGATCCAGCCCATTACTCCGCTGTGTGGCTTTTACGGGCCTCTCCATTTTGGATGTGCTCATGCACAGAGCGGAGTTTAGCCGAGCAGCGCTGGAATGATGAGTGGCCAGCGTGCAGGGAGGGGAGGTGAGGTGGGGGGGTGCAGAGGGACGCGAACGGGAGGAGGAGGTAGGAGAATTTAACGTCCTGTGGCCGACTTTTAATTCACAGCCACCGTCCGCAGGCAAGCCGACTGCCGTCTCCAGAGCACATTTTACCTGTCCATCTTCCCCACCGTGTCCTCATCTTGCCTCTGCTGGTTGGGGAATGGGGCCTTTGCTCAGGCAGTGGCACAGCTGTGTGATATGTGGTTCAGAGAGTTGGTGACTAGGTTAGTAGAGCATGATATTGTATGGTGTTAGATGATACGGGAGGGACATCTGATGTGCTCAGTTGTTCCTCTGATGGTGTGCCTGGCGTTGCAGTGCTGGCAGTGAAAGATGAAGCTTCCATCCTTAGTTGGTCAGATGTGCGCCATCCTAACCACTGTTGTGTTGTGTTACATTGCGTCACATCGCGTTTGAAGGAATCAGAGGTTCCCGTGGGGCAAGGGCATTCACCAGCTGTTGAGCTCTCAGACATTTATAAGTATATTAGACTGCTTTTCAGCTGGTTCCCCTTTCATCTATCAAACCATCTGACTTCATCAGGGTTTTGCCAATACATATCCAATTACGCTCAGGTTGTCACTAATTTTTTTCCACAGGGTCTGCAACTGATTCAGTGAATTAGTTTGGATCTGTCGGCTTGTCCTTTGTCCTGGCCTGCATTGTGTGTGTATGTGTGTGTGTGAGCGAGCGAGGAAGCGAGGGCTCTGGTCTTGATTGTGTCGCTCAGATCCCAGGGCGTGAGTCGTTTTACTGCCCCCTCACATGGCTTCTCCCCTCCCCGCTGGCGACCTTTGGAGTTGACCTGTCCCAGTGTCGTGACCTCCGACGGCCTAAATTAAATCCCAGTGTGAGCAGCCTCTTCTCACACGTCTCCTCTAACGAGTCTTTGGGGGTCCTCTTTGAAAATGGGGAGAGATAAACAAAACAAAAAAACAAAATGAGTGGAGGCGAGTTGAGGAAAATGAGACAAAAACGCAAAGAAAATAGGACCCTATTTAAATCTGACTGCCAATGCCATTCTGCTTTCCATCAAGATGTGGTCCGACTCGGTCATTTATTAGACCAAGTGAGAGTTTGGTCTGGTGAACGAAAATAAAAACGAGGCCCGAACCAGGATGAGGATGCCAGGAATCCCGTCAACCGCACATGCGAAGGCACACGTGAACGTGAGGACGTAGTGTTCTACCAATGAAGAGGGGAGCAGAGAAAGATCTGGAAAAAGCTGAGCAGAGAGAGGGAGAGGGAGAGGGAGAGAGAGCCTGCTGCCCGTTTGACTTGGATATGAGCGCATCCACACTACCCACAGTGCCACTGATTTATAGAGGGGGGGCGCAGGTAGCGCAAAATAGCCGTTTGATTGCTCGTTTTCCCCAGATAGGGATATTTCTCTGATTGAAAATCCAGGCTCTCGTCTTTTTCTCCTCCACGGTTTGCCACCCCTCCACCCCCCCCCCCCCCCCCCCCCAACCACACACACACACACACACACACACACACACACACACACACACACACACACACACACACACACACACACACCATCTTCCTCACTCCCTCCTTTCTTACTTTCTTACCCTCCCTCGTGTCTCTCTCTCTCTCTCTCTCTCTCTCTCTCTTTCTTGTCTTGTCTCTCATTTTCCCTCCGTTCCTGCTGTGAGCTCTGAAGTGCATATAATTGGCCATGATAATTACTGACTATGGAGTGTTTATTATTATATCCTCTGTCTTCCAATTATGCCAAACATGATGCAACAGGATGATATGAGAAAACATATCCCTGCTGTAGAAAGTTTCATTTCACAGTGGAAATCTGGAAATGGTTGTCAGTACAAATGAGATGCCATGTACCACGCATATACCAAACATACCACGCATCTTTGTAGGTTAGAGCAATGCAGAGGCACTGAAGGAACTGTCTTTGTTTTTCTGAGAGAAGAAATACAGTAATTTTCTGTGTATTAGCCGCATTGTGTATAAGCCGCAGGACAGTGTTTTATACAAGTTAAAATAAACAATGCTATATTAATACCATATTAACTGTCGCTGTATGTTAACCTCATAGCTGAAGACATTTTGTAAAATCAATGTAAGAGCTGCGGCTAATAGTTGCGAAATTGCGGCAAGTGCTATTTCATTTTAACTACCTCAGTGTGCTGTGTACATACTGAGATGCTCTTTTAGAATTTATATTTGGAAAGCCAACATGGAAAGAATTATTTGATTAGATATGCACACGCGCGCGCGCGCGCGCGCGCACACACACACACACACACACACACACACTCCTTCTGTGTAAGGCTTCATGATACATCCGTGTTGTCTGACATCTATCTCTCTCGCCTTCCATCAGGCACACACCCTTCCACATCCATGTGTTGGTCTCATGAAACGTGCCACATAACAGTGTGTGAACAGAGGTTCCGTGATCTCTGCCGTTATCAGTTTGCTGATGTTGAAGCTCTCCCTCCCTCCCTCCTTCCTTCCCCCTCTCTCTCTCTTCATTTCTCTCAGTCCATCTCTCTCTCTTTCTCTCTGGAAGATATTAGCACCAGGCTTTACTGCAGGAGGAGACCGCAAGGGTCATCATGGACAAGGACCACACATTCTTTCTCCAGCATTCTCTCTTTTAAGCTGCCCCCTATAAAATTCACGTCGTCACACATAGGGCGTGAAGAAAAGCTGAGCGAAGGGAGAAGGAATCCTCTTCTTTTTAACTTGAATGCAGAAAAATGGAGAGAGGCACTTTGTGTGTGTGTGTGTGTGTGTGTGTGTGTGTGTGTTTGTGCAATAGAGAGCAGGGATGTGACTACCAGAAGTTTAATTGTTGATACCAATACCAGTGAAATTACACAATTGTCGATGGCTAAATCAATTCTACAGAAAAAAAAATCCCCGTCTCTATGCCTATTCCATAACTTTATTATGGAAATATATGAAGTCCCAATATTGTGGCCATTTTGCCTAGTTTATAATAATTGGCAGAACTGGTCAAGTCACACGGAATACAGTTATTGTACACAAGTCACAAATACACATAACCACACATATGAGGGGGATGGAGGGGGGGGGGGGTTGTTATGTTTTATCCTTTTTTATGGTGATATTGGAGTCCAACATTTAAAAACAAATCTCAATCTTTCTGATAGAATAAAGTCTTTGTGACTCAAAAAGCACTGATGTGCATCTTTTCAGACATGTAGACCCTGATGCCTTACCCAGTGTGATCACTGCTGATCTTCAATAGCAGCCTGCCTACTGTGGTGGGTACTTAGCTTGCCAACACAAGCCAAACGCTATTCGGCTGGATGGGATTAGCAAGCACAATAATGGGGATATCAAGTGGCTATGTGTCTTGGCAACAGTTGAAAATTCCTTGCAAACAAAATGCCTGACAAATTAGATTATCCACAGAGATGTTCCTCTGCAGAGGTTCTCTCCCCCCACAAACATTAGTATTGCAGAGCCCAGGACAAGGAGACACAGTAGTGCTAAGGAGCGCACCAGTAAACACAACACCGTACGGGACACTTGCGATGGCTGTGCCGTAAACTCTGTGTGAAGCAGAAGCATTCACATGAGGGTAGTCGGCTGCAAAGATCAGACACAGATCCACAAATTGTGCTAGTTATAGGTGTATAGTCAGTGCAAGACATGGGGACACATGAAAGAGAGCGAAAGAGAGTGTGTGTGCGTCGGGAAGTATCGCATTCCCGGGACATACTGTACGTCACTTTGGTACCTCAGAAATAACAGGTACAGTCATGTTTTCAACATTTTGGCATTGACTTGGTACGGAAGTATTGGATCTTGTGACACCCCTTGTAGAGAGGCAGCCATCAATTTTGTTAACACGAAGAGTGAAAGCACACATTTGTTCAGGGACTGAGCATAGACTTGAACACTGCACAATATCCCAGCGGGCAGACACTGTATGCACAGCACACACCCTTCTGTTCTCCGTCTCTGTTTCCTCTCCTCTGCTCTCAATCTCCCTTTCTTTCGCTCCGTCTTTCTCTCTCTCTCTCTTTCTCTCCCTCTATCTCTCTCTCCATCTCTGGCTTTCTTTCTCTCTCCTGCCCCATCTTTTGCTTTAACCCTTGTCTGAGAAATAAGCATTTTTAGTGAGTGTGAGCTGTAAAGGGCCAGGCCGGCAGATAGGTGGTAAATCTGGCCATAAAAACGCCAGGCTGTCAGAGCGCTCGTCAGCCATCAATCGGCCTGCGCTGCCTTCTGATGAAGGGGAAATAGGTGATAAAAAAGCAGCATTTTAGGGAAATTATGCCCAGCCTTCCATTTGCAAAGTACTGCAGTCGCATGGCACCAGAATCCTAATGACTGAGCTGGTGCAGAAAGAGGGAGAGAGAGGGATAGTGAGATGGAGGGAGAGATTGAAAGAGGGAGGGGGCGATTGAGAGCAAGAGAGAGGGTGAGCGACTAAAGCTAGAGAGGGATAGAGAGAGAGCGCAAGAAATGAAGAGAAGGTGAGAGCAGGTCTTAAAAACAATGTGATCAAGGAAGGAAAAGGTGAAGCTTGAATTGGACTGATAGAGTGAGAGAGTGAGAGAGCAAAAGAGAGTGAGTGAGTTAATGAGAGAGCCAGAGTGAGTGAAAGAGAGAAAGTGAGCGAGTGAGACAGTGAGTGAGTGAGAGAGAGAGAGTGAGAGAGAGAGAGAGAGAGAGAGAGAGTGTGAGTGTTAGGGGGGAGCATGGAAACTGCAGTGTTTTTGTGAGGGGCAAGTGCAATCCCTCATGTTTGTCTTTTCGTCTGGATGAGAGAAGAGGCTCAGGAAAATCCATTGCCGCAGTAGCAGCGCTATGCTATCTCTTATAGCATGTCACAGAGGAATAACAAGATAGTAACTCAAATATACACGCCACTGTCACCCCTTAAGTTCTGCTGCATGACATATTCAGCAGCAGTGTTTGCGGTTATGCATCACGTTCCTCAACCAAGTGACTCCCGCTGATGTCATCCCTCTATGATGTCAGTTTATTATGATGTCACTTGGAATGGTAGAAGCCCCCCTCCTCCTTGCTGCAGTGAACACTTAAAAAAATAAATAAAAAAAACGGATAATGGAAAAGTTTTGTGAAAACCTCAAGTTTTAGTTTAGCTTTTGATTAACAGGCTTTGGCCCTTTCAGCCAGGGACTGAGAGGGAGAGAAAGCCAGCGAGGCAATGACAGACAGAGAGGGAGAGAGGTGGGGCGCGGGTTACACAGAACGGCCATTAAGCTGAGCGAGAGAGCGAGGGAGAGCGAGAGCGCAGCGAGCCGTGTCTCCGCGCCGCGGTGATGGATGCAGCCATCGTCTGACCTGTGACTCCCCGTCTTAATTGGACGTTGTTCCTTAATTAATTTTAATCGGCTCTTCGCCTCTGGCCTCACGCCAGAGATCGTCCTGTGAGTGATGTAATGTGAGCTATTTAAGTGTGTCAGTGTATCTTCTATCGTGTGTGTGTGTGTGTGTGTGTGTGTGTGTGAGAGAAGAGTGATGAAGTAAAGAGGGACCTGAATAGCCATATCAATGATTATTGCAGAGATGCCCAGCTGGCATACAGGATCAGGCAGCGAGTTGATCAACAATCAAAGACTGCAGACGAGGCCGTGGAGAGTTCAAACATAACACGCCACAAAATCATGTTTACGTATAAAGGACTCCATGGAGAAGACCTTTACTATGCATACCGATATCTGCTGATCATATTAAATCATAATTTGCTTGGTGCAGTGACAGATGCAGCCATAATATTTAGCCCATCAAACTGCTACAAATGGCTTTAACCTAATAGTAACCTACCTCAAAGCTGTATAGTCATTACAAGGAAGACATTATGTATACAATGTGATCAGTGTCCCTGTGTCTCAATTTAAGTCATGGTTGCTTACGGATAACGGATGGATTTGCTGAATGATTAAAAGACTGATTAGACTTAGTAAGAATCTGAGCCACCCATGGCTTTGTCCAAACTGTATTCTTACTGAAAATGAACAGTCTGCTCCTAGCAGTTTTCCTGGTCACTGAAACATTGAAATTGATTG